>NW_016158227.1:6932-7839 GCF_001687245.7 Rhagoletis zephyria | reverse complement strand
AATAAAAAGTGCAATGATACAGAAAAATTAAAAAGATTAACCAAAAACTTTCCAAAATTTGCTAACTCTCAGCTAACAACATTATGCACAGACATAGACATATTGATAGATCATAGACATATTTGAACTAGAAACAGAACCACTTTCCTCTAATAACTTTTACAAACAAAAATTATACATGAAGAATGTCACTCCTGTTTACATAAAAAATTATAGATTGCCTCAAACACAAAAAGGAGAAATAAGCAAACAGGTAAATAAGTTAATCGAAGATGACATAATAGAACCCTCCATATCAGAATACAATAGCCCAATCTTACTAGTCCCTAAAAAATCACTTCCAGGGACAACCGAAAAAAGATGGAGATTAGTGGTTGACTACAGACAGGTAAATAAAAAATTACCAGCAGACAAATTCCCACTTCCAAGAATTGACGATATTTTAGATCAACTTGGAAGAGCAAAATATTTTTCATGCCTGGACCTTATGTCAGGTTTTCATCAAATAGAATTACACCCAGACTCGAGGGATATAACCTCATTCACAGCTGAAAATGGCACATATAGATTCAAAAGACTACCCTACGGATTAAAAGTAGCACCGAATTCATTCCAAAGAATGATGACNATGTCAGGTTTTCATCAAATAGAATTACACCCAGACTCGAGGGATATAACCTCATTCACAGCAAAAAATGGCATATATAGATTCAAAAGACTACCCTACGGATTAAAAGTAGCACCGAATTCATTCCAAAGAATGATGACACTAGCATTTGCAGGCCTCAAACCATCTCAAGCATTTCTCTACATGGATGATTTGGTTGTATTAGGTTGTTCTGAAAACCATATGCTAAAAAACTTAAGAGACGTGTTCTCCACTTGCAGAAAATACAACCTAAAATTA
>NW_016158227.1:3215-6112 GCF_001687245.7 Rhagoletis zephyria | reverse complement strand
CACATGAAAACAATCATGACGAACATGGGTACAGAATACAAAAATAACTTATTCAAAGAACTGTGTAAACTGTTGAAAATTGAGCATAAAACTTCAACACCGTATCATCATCAAACCTTGGGTACTGTAGAACGCAGTCACAGGACATTCAATGAATATATACGTTCATACATATCCAGCGACAAAGATGATTGGGACGAATACCTCAGGTATTTCGCGTATTGTTACAATACGACGCCATCAACCACACATAAATATTGTCCTTTTGAACTTATATTCGCAAAAANAATTTCGCGCATTGTTACAATACGACGCCATCAACCATACATAAATATTGTCCTTTTGAACTTATATTCGCAAAAAATCCACCAAATTACGAATTTCTAAAAGAAAATAAAATCAGCCCATTGTACAATCACGAAGCTTACGACAAAGAAGTAAAATATAGACTTCAAATAGCACAGCAAAGAGCTAGGAAATTAGTCCAAGAGGCTAAAGAAAAACAAAAAACAAATTATGACAAAAGTAGCTACAGTAAGGAAATAAACATAGGAGATTTAGTGTTAGTTAGAGAAGAGGCCTCCCATAAGCTAGAAAATAAATATAACGAGTACTAAAAGGTTAAAAGTATTGATAAGAATAACAATTTTACTTTAATACCACATAGCAGAGGAAATACCAATAAAAACAATAAAAATAAAGAAACTATAATTCATAAGAATAGACTTAAACAGTATAAAACCTTAGTAATAACAAAAAAAACAAAACCCAAACAATAAGCACTCATATTAATAAACAGGCACACGAGCCAAAGAAAACAAAATACAACATATCATGTTCAAAAAAAAAANAAAAAAAACAAAACCCAAACAATAAGCACTCATATTAATAAACAGGCACACGAGCCAAAGAAAACAAAATACAACATATCATGTTAAAAAAAAAAAAAGGCAAAGTCAGCACAATAAAGACACATGTGAAACAAATGTAAACAGATAAAGACCCACACAACAGACTCTTTATGCAATAATTGCAATAAGAGCCGAAAAGCAATTAAAATTTTGTAAACTCAAGCAAACCTTAAGTAGGTCATTAAGTCTTTCTAATAGATATATACAATTGACTGCAATCATATATGTATGTATATCTATTCTTAAGGAGGAAGGTGTAGTATTACACTAAATATCGACCGCACACAGCTAAGCCATTATGACCCAAACAAATTCTAATGAACTCAGCGGGAGTGCAACGTCATATATATATCTGCTTACAATTGTCATCATTATTACTCAAGCCGTCGCATTGACCAACTCACTTGACTAATCGACAGTGTCGGTTTGTCAACAGTCGAAATAACTATGAAGAAATATGCTGACTTTGCATACTATGTAAATGCTTGTAGTTTATAAGTATTAGTGCAAATTAGTGTAAGAAATTTTGTATAAAAAGAGAATACTTTCAAATAAAAAATCAATGCTGATTACTCGTAAAAGCTGTCTACACTTCATTTCATGGGCCACCAGCTGATTACACCTCACAATTGTAGAAAATAAGTTTGACGAATAATCTTATATATAATATTTTCATCTATTTTTCCATACCATCGATGTAATTTTTATTGAACATATCAATATAGTTCAAGGGCGACGGTGTGTTGAGTTCCAATAAGCTAATACTGAAGTTTTAAACCAAGTGTTAATGTACACGCCCTCACAAGGGTTAATGTTGTGACTCAACACAAGAGTTAACAGCGATTGTCTTTTGACATTTGTTTTGCTTTCTACTTGCTTTCGTACCACTGTATCGTAACTATAGGTTCTTTCCCGTACGAAACGCGGGAACTCGCGGGTGCCCAAAATAGCCCAGAAATCATTCCCGTACTCAACAAAATGGGTAATAGGGAACGAAAATTGGAACGTATTGGATCGTAAGTGTCTTCTTCTTCCTGCCCAAAACAGCCCGGAGTTTTTCTCCGGGTAAAAATGGATAAAGTGTCAAAGTGCATATCAGCTGTTTTGTGTTTGCATGTTTCTTGTTTCTAGTGATGTGCTGAGTCAATACTTTTAAGTATTGACCGATATTCGGTACCGATTTAAAAACTATCCAATACTCTCGATACTCGGTACCGAAACATTTAGGTATCGAATAAAAGCGCAAATAGGCCAAAAATAAGGAAAAAAACGGTTCAGGGGAGACTCGCCTATAAAAACCCGAATGTAGGAGCCAATAGAGCTTTTAATACGGATCTAAATAAAAGTTGTATATATGTCGGTTCGAGGCCATAAGGCAGTGACACTCTTACTTGTTTGAAGCATTTTTGTTCCAGCTGAATCGGACGATATCACTTTGGAGGCCTGGGGGCAGATTCTGTAATCAGTTAGCAACAATTTTCGATTCGGCATCGGTTTTGTTGACGTATGATATGAAATATTTTTACGTCAACAAGTGCGATATCGATCCGAAACTTGTCGCTAACTGGTTACAGAGTCTCCCCCCTGCAAGGCTTCTTCATCCGTAAAAGCATTTTTCTTGAACCTTGGCTCAACTAAGATTAAAGCTGTTAAAATAATATTTCTCTGTTGCGATAAGTTCAAGTGTTTTAGCCGATATCATATAAATTAGTAATTCAAGTTTTTCTAAACTTGAAATGCATATAATGGTAAAGGTTTAATGTAAAGAATCGGTATCGGGTACGGAAAAAGAAGTATTGGGTACCGAAAACTTTTTTAAGGTCTGGGTACCGAAAATTCAGCACATCACTAGCTGTCTCATAAATTCTGGGCACGAAATGTGGGTTTTTGCGCTCCCGTACTTCTGGATTATGTTCCATTTTTGAGCAAACTTTTCGCTTATTCTCTAATTACCGGATCCGGTCCGGATTGTTAGGGAAAGAACCT
>NW_016158227.1:0-3070 GCF_001687245.7 Rhagoletis zephyria | reverse complement strand
TATCTTAAGTACAACACACACATTAACAAACATGTTAAGCAAACACATAGTTTTATCAACCTAAGATAGATTATTTTGTTACTAAAAGGAAGTTGACAATCTTTGCGACCTGAAACGCGAGATCCCAAAATAGCTATAGTGCTGCCACTGTATTAGTATTTCGTAATAATTCACTTTTCTTTCTATCTTCTTTCGTTTGATATATATATTACACAGTAGAATTTCGATAATCCGAACAATTGATTGCAGACCCGATTCGAATTACTGAATTATTCGGATTATTGGATTATTTTTTATACGTGAAGGTATATAAGAAAAATGCAAATTTCAATAAAAAACCAAACATGATATAATTTATTAATAATAAAACAAACATTTAACTCTTAATGATATGCATATTTACTTTAAGAAGTTACAAAAAATAAAGTTTTTTTACGATTTAAAGAAATCTTTTATATTTGTTTGCTTAACATTTTTTGTGCAAAGCTTCAGCGCTTCATCTCGCAAATCAGTTAAAAATAATATTTTCTCTTGCTCAATATCTTTTTGCTGTGCCCATAAAATAATCTTTTTTAAATTTTCAACTGCTTCAGCATTTGATATTTTCACGCGGAGTGCTCGAGATAAAGAAGAAAAGCGAACAAGAAAATCGACCTCTTCTTCGAGCGCGTGATATACCTCCACCTTGCGCTTTTCTGGTGGAGATGCACTGCATGCCTTTGACCTGGGCCATGCATCCATGTGGTAAGAGAGCCATTTTGGTCCGTGCCACCAGAGTGGGGAATTTGCCAAGTCCTGCGGTTTGCAACCACGGGTGCCGAGGTCGGCTGGATTGTCTTGGCTGCCAACATGGCGCCATGTACCGGTTGGAAGATATTCCCGGATTTGGGAGGTACGATTGGATACATACGTCTTCCATGTACATGGTGGCTTTCCAAGCCAAGCTAGCACAATCTCTGAATCTGACCATAAGAATGTGTTGCACGATTCCAATTTGAGCTGTTTTCGACTAGTTGCGACCAGTTTTGCGAGTAAGACTGCAACACACAGCTCCAGGCGTGGCAAGCTTACCGTCTTCAATGGTGCGACTTTGCTTTTTGCAGCCAAGAGAGTGGAATATCTTTGGTTGCTAGCATCTGCGCGGATGTAAATCGCAGCGCAATATGATTTTTCCGAGGCATCACCAAACCCGTGGATTTGGGTATCTTGCCCCGGAGTGAAATTAACCCATCGAGGGATTTCGATGTGGCAGATGGCTGGCAGATTTTCTGCGAACTGTTGCCATTTTGCCAAAGATATAGGTTTGGCACATTCGGCCCAATCAACGCCATCTAGCCAAAGTTCTTGAAGAAGAATCTTTGCTTGAATCATCACTGGCGATAGACATCCTGCCGGGTCAAAAAGTTTTGCGACAGAGGATAAGATTTGTCGCTTTGCGACGGCATTCGATGTCGATGCAGGCAGAATGGTGTAGGAAAACTTATCGGTGAGTGCGTTCCATTGTATACCAAGGGTTTTAGTTGTGGAAGCGTTCTCAAATTTCAAAAAGTTGGAGTCGAGAAGATCCTCCTTTGGAAATTTTTCTAAAATGGCCGGATGATTGGCCGTTAGTTTCTTGAGTATGAAACCAGCTGACTTAAGCGCTTTGATCACTTGAAAAAATGATTCAGTGGCGTTGTCAATATCATGACTTCCGGATAGGATGTCATCCACATACGTTTCGGTTTTAAGTATTGTGGCAGCCAAGGGAAATGTCGCTATCGTATCATCTGCTAATTGATGCAGGGTACGGATAGCGAGGTATGGTGCACAATTAACGCCGAACGTTACGGTTTTAAGATTATAATCGGTGACAGGAGAGTCAGACGACGTGCGAAACAAGATTCGCTGAAAATCTTTATCGTCCTCGTGGATGAGTATTTGACGATACATTTTTTCAATGTCACCATTCGAATCTGTGCATTCGCCACTGCAGAATGAGCGGCATGAGATCTGGCTGGAGTGTGGGACCAGTGTGCAACACGTCATTCATTGATTTTCCTGAACCAGATGTTTTTGAGGCGTTGAATACCACGCGAACTTTTACCTTATCGGGTTTAACGAACGCATGATGTGGCAAGAGAACGAGAAGTATTTGCCATTAGCTATTATCTCGCATGGCTTCGTGTGCTCCATATGGCCGAGGTCGAGATATTCTTGCAACACATTGTTGTACATTGTGCTAAGTCTCCTTTTTTCTGGAGCGGTCGCTCCATGCTAAAAAACTGCTGAAGTGCAGCAGACCGAGAGTGGCCCAGAGACAGCTTTTTTGGAAATTCTTCCTTGAATGGAAGTCGCACAATGTATCGACCGGTTGGGGCACGAGTCGTTGTTGTTGCATATATGTAAAACTGACGAAGTGGCAACCATCTAAAGAAGGAGAAATCAGCTGACACGGAAAAATCTAAATTCCGCAGATTTCTGCGCTACGGGCTACAACTACAGAAAAATTCTGCGGTGTTGAGTTTTCATTTACATGGCGCTTTGGTAAGACAGATCGTGTCAGCTGACTCGGGTTTACGTACCGGTAGGTTTACGTTCTTGACTAATTTCAGCTTTAGTAACAAAATAATCTATCTTAGGTTGATAAAACTATGTGTTTGTTTAATAATTAAGTTAAATTACATATAATGTAGGTATTGGTATGAGCTTGCAAATGTGAAAAAAATTTGATTCTTTTTTCCTGTCATCCGTATTTATCCTGTATATCGAGCTCGAAATCTTTTCGACAATCTCGTAAGGTCCAATTCGCAATTCATCTAACTTGTTTCTGTTTAATTTGTTTCCATTTTCCACATACACCATATTGCCTACCTCAAAATTATAGTTTTTTTTCGATTTTTATCATACACATTTTTATTGTATTCATGTGATTTTTTTGTATTTTATTTCCAATTCTCTGTCTTTCATCCAATCAATTTCCGAACGGTCTTGTCTTAATTCTTTTGGGATTATTGAAACATCTGTTCCATAAAGTAAATATCTTGGTGCATACCCAGTAACTGAATGTTCTGTGTCGTTGTATTTATTC
>NW_016158226.1:138798-152031 GCF_001687245.7 Rhagoletis zephyria | reverse complement strand
AACCCCCCTCAAAAATATTTCCAGCAGTCATTTTTTTTAAACATCTTTAGTTTGATACCTGTATTGTAATAAGTCATTTATTTTATCAATTAAATTTAGGTAAATTTTCAAATAGGTAACAACCCTCCTCAAGCATATTTTCGGCTGTAAGCTTTCTTAAAACTCCAAAGTTAAATACCCACATTGCAATATTTCATTTATTTTACCAATTTGAATGAGTTAAAATTTTCAAAAAGGTGGCAACCCTCCTCAAAAATATTTCCAGCAGTTACATTTCTTAAACCTCTTTAATGTAATATCTATATTGTAATATATCATTTACTTTATCAATTAAATTGCACTAAGTTTTTTAACAGGAGGCAACCCTCCTTTAAAATATTTTCGCCTGTGAGCCTTCTTTAACCTCTTTTGTTTGATACCCACATTGCAATATTTTATTTAGTTTATCAATTTAACTGAGTTAAAATTTTCAAACAGGTGGCAGCCCTTCCCAAAAATATTTCTTAAACCTCTTTAAATTGATACCCATATTGCAATATTTCATTTATTTTATCGATGTACTTTAGTTAAATTTTCAATCGGGTGGCAACCCTCTTCAAACATATTTGCGGCTGTAAGCCTTCTTAAGGCTCTTTAGCTTGACACCCACATAGCAATATTTCATTTATTTTATCAATTTGACCGAGTTAAAATTTTTAAATAGGTGGCAACCCTCGTCAAAAATATTTCCGGCAGTTATCATTCTTAAACCTCTTTAATTTGATACTGATATTGCTATATTTCATTTATTTAATCGAAGTACTTTAATTAAATTTTCAATCAGGTGGCAACTCTCTTCAAACATACTTTCGGCTGTAAGCCTTCTTAAAACTCTTTAGTTTGACACCCACATGGCAATATTTCATTCATTTTATCAATTTGACTGGGTTAAAATTTTCAAATAGGTGGCAACCTTCATCAAAAATATTTCCACCAGTTATCTTTCTTAAACCTCTTTAATTTGGTACCCATATTGTAATAATTTATTTATTTTATCAATATAATTGTGTTTGAAAATTTTCAAATAGGTGGCAACCCTCCAATTTTTTGCGGTATCGTTGGTTCTGGTATTATACCGAACAATACAAAAAAAAATTATTCAAATCGGTTCAGCCGTTCACGAGTTTTGACGACCGTGACATACGAACACAACATTTTTATTAATATAGATGAATTATTATTAAGAATCTAAATATAAAATAAAATTATTTATGTTGTCAAATTAAAATAAACTCTAATTAAAAATATGCGTATGTATACTATATTAAGTATCATTCAGTTGACTGCTTACGGCTGAATTGTGGCTTGAATCCAATCCATAAAATCGCCAACTCTGGTATAGACACCAGGCCAACCCTCCAGGCCGCAGGGAGTTGGTCCGAAAGATACTACACCCGCTAAAAAGTAGTACGATAATGCTTTCTTTGCATTATCTAAGCTAACCAACGGTCCGCCAGAGTCGCCGCGGCATGAATCCACTCCCTCTTTTCCACCAGCGCATATCTGTGTTGATTCTAGCCGAATATTTTCGGTTGCATACTTTTCTCCGCATTTGCTCAGTGGTACACCGGCCACCTCTGCTTTCAATTTCAGTGTGCTAGTCGATTCCTTCTCCGTTTTGCCCCAACCAGCTACGTCCATGACAATGCCATCGAAAGTAGCCGAACGTAGATTGGCCCCCACCGGCAGACAAATTGGACGAATGAAGTCTGTATATTGTACATTTCTATTGAGTCGCAACAATGCGAGGTCGTTAACTTGACTTCTGGAGTCTGGATTATATTGTGGATGTGAAATTGCGTTCTCTACTACCACATCAACATACGGAGGTGCGCAATCCTGTTCGCCACGTACATCAATCTCACAATCAGGATTGGTGGTTGTATCCCATTCGCCAAGACGTACACCGGTCAGCTGCCAATCTTTAGGGATTGCTTTGCCGTTGACGCAATGTGATGCTGTGATAACGTAGCGTGAATTGATGAGCGAACCGCCACAATGATGTCCTTTTCTACCGCCAGCTGTGAAGAAGGCGTGAATTTTAGTATTTTTTTTTGTTACTTTTATGCATGATACAATAATTTTTAGATGGTAGTTTCACTTCTTCTTCTTCTTATCCGCCATGTTAGCTATCTGACACAAAACGTGTTTCGTATTTTTTGTGTTACCAATTTATTAAAAAAAATACACCTTTTTGGCGTTGAAAAAAAAATAAAACTAAGCAAAGCCAAACATATAACTTCAAAAATATTAAAAAATATTCATAATAAAATAAAATTAAATAAGAAATGAGCTGCTGCTTCCGGGGATGTTTCAACACGCGGAATAGCTGTAGGAATACAGCTGTAAAACATTTCAAATTTCCTGTTGTGCCGTATTTACGGGAAAAGTGGATGAAGGCTTGCGGATTAAGCGAGCAGCAATTGCCAAGGGAACCGTTTGTGTGTTCCAATCATTTTTTAAGTACAGATTTGATTGCGCGGAACGGTCGTGCACTGCTAAGCCGAGGTGCCATCCCCGGAGCCGAAATGTAAGTCAATAAAAAACAAACAAAATTTGAATTTTGAAAGTATGTATGTACATATTTCATAACTTTTGCAGCGATCAACAACCAAGCGGCATGGACGATGACAATGAATATTGTATAGACGACGCCAGCGAATCCCCTTTCGTTGGGATATCGAGAAAAAGAGCCAGGAAAGGATACGTCAGCGTTTCAACGCAAACTGAGTAAGTTTTTTTATGGCGATACCAACGAATTAATACATTACACGGTACCACACTATACGTAACGGCTCTCAGAAGCGGTAAAGTAAATACAGCATGGCTTTCAGCGACGATGAAATGATTGGTTATGGCAATCGATGCATTCAGACGGAAATCTAAGGAGACTTGTACCGCGGCTCTTGTAGTCGCATTACATTAGTAGGGGCTGGTAATGACGGTAGTGTCAGCTTAAACCGTGAAGGCCGGAAGATGTCGGCAGGGAAGAGGGGTCAAAGCTTAAGGAGAAACCTTGTGTTCTAAAAGCTTAACCAGGAAGAGGACGTTTAACATACTTAGAGGCAGTGCATTACGTTACTTTAACTAGTTAAGTTGCGGCCTCTTCTAATACATAATACTGACTTGGTCGCGAAAAACTTATCATGATCACTACTCTATAGAATATTTGCGCCCTTTTTTGCTGATCTGTGCTCAATCAGTGATTTAATGTAAGTGCAAATAGAACAGTTTATGGTCTGAATGCACCAATTAAAATAACGCTAACAGATATCAACATGATCTCTCGTTCTTTAGATTTAGATTTTTTTGCCAAGGCCTGCATTACGTACTATCATTATTTGTTATCTCTGTAATAATTCTCGCTAGCTCAATTTGGTCATTTATTACTAAGATTTGTTATGTATCTTAATAGCGGTGTAAAGGAAGGAGTTATATTAAAAAGCCTTGTATTTGAACAATCATGTGATTTTGCTTAAAAGATATCTTGAAAGAGGGTCAGATAGGACATTAAGTCAGCGATTTTCCAGCGCATCAGGTCTTTGTGAAGAGATACATATCAGGACTGTTGAGGTATATGTCAAGCATGTTTTTTGCATACAGAGACCGCGACTCCTTGTTTTTATCTATTTATTTATACATACATACGTTGTTGCAGAGCATGGATAGATGGGAATGAAGATAAAATCAATAATCTTGAGAGAGAGGTTTTAAGGAAAACCGAGGAAATAGCGTTCCTCAAACTGCAACTAAACCGTTTTTCCTCTGCCAGTCGGATATTTAGCGCAAACAAGCAGAATATACTCTGTATCCAGTCCAAATCGCCCAGATATACTTTAGAGGACGTTGCGAATTCCACGTGTATATACTCTGCTAGCCCACGTTGTTATAAACTTTTAAGAAAAAAGAACTTCCCGCTACCTTCCCCATCTACTTTGCGCAGATGGGTGTCGAAGTTACGTGTCGAACCAGGTATACAGCTGCAAACAATGTCGCATATGAAATCACTTGACATGGCGTTTGAAGACAAGATATGCGTATTGTCATTCGATGAAGTGAAATGCCGGGAGGAGTGGTCTTATGACAGAAAAAACGATATTATTCTGAGGCCAAAACGAATGATACAAGTGGGCATGGTACGAGGCTTACGTGGTCGTTGGAAGCAGCCTGTATTCTATGACTACGATTGTAGAATAACGCCGGATGTACTACATTGCATCATAGAAGAATTATACTCCATCGGGTATACAGTGGTTGCAGCAGTAAGCGATTTAGGTGTAGAAAACCAGCATCTGTGGAGGGTGATGGGTGTAACGGTTGAGCGGCCGTATATTCAACACCCAAGTGATGGTGATAAGCGAGTATATGTCTTTGCTGATGTTCCGCACCTATTAAAGCTGCTTAGAAATCATTTTGTCGACAATGGTTTATTCATTAACAAGACAATGGTTTGCAAATATGAGATAAAGGAGTTGATCTCCCTCTCAAATTCGGATCTCTCAATTACCAAAACATTATCGTTGGAAATGCTGAATGTTCAAGGAGCAGGTACTTTGACTTAAACAAATTTTCAGTGAAATATACCATTCCTGCACGTTATTACCCTTGCCTGTAACTTCATTGTGTAGGTATATTAATGTATACGAAAATGCAGACCTACTCCGGGTTATAAAAGTTCGGTTTCGCATGAGTTTAGCCTTTCTTATTGGTCATTATTATTACTAATTTTTATTACACATACCTATACATATTTTTTACTAATACACTAATACTTAACAGCGCGTCAGAAGGTGNTACATATACATACATATTTTTTACTAATACACTAATACTTAACAGCGCGTCAGAAGGTGAAATATGCGGCAAAACTTTTTTCGCATACCACAGCCACCGCACTTAAACGATGCGCGCAATTGGGTCTATGCAACAATCCACAAAAATTCACTGAGTGTGCAGAATTGATTCAAGTTATAAACGATTGGTTTGACACCTTTAATACCTGCGTAACGCGAAAGGACTCTCGTCCTTTGAGTAAAGCATTCGGACTCGCAATACCAGAACAAATGAAAGCCTTAAATGCTATGAGTAAAATCGTACCAGACTTATTGCCGCTTCGACTAAGCAGAAAGCTGTTACCTTTCCAACGAGGAATTTTGCAAAATAATGCAGCCCTTCCCCTACTGCATAATTACATGGTAGATAGGTACGGTTGGAAGTACATCAAAATTTTTGTAGCGCAATACGTTCTAAAGGTGGGCTTCATGACCACCCATCTCCTTTGGAATTCAAGTATCGGCTCCGTTCGTATCTATTAGGTAAAGTTAAAAACCAATAATTTTTAACCAAAAAAAAACTGATTTCATTCATAACAAAATTTAAAAACTGTTACTACTGTTAAGTGGTTCTTGTCTATAATCCTTGTCTAATCCATTTCGATCCCTTACTTAAGTAAGCAGTAAGGATTGCTAAAGTAAGTACAAAAAATTAGACATGGATCCGACAAAGATTACAGACAGGAGCCACTTAACAGTAGTAACAGATTTTATTTTTTTAATTTGTAATTGTCTCGTTATTGCACAGGACCATCGATATATACATATATATTATATATATTCCGACGAATTGATAACCTTCTATTTTTTGAAGTCGGTTAAAAAATTGTATGTGTTTGCGAAACCAATCAGGAGTTTATTGCTTTACAGCAGGCACGCCCACCGCAGGCAGCTCCATAAGCAAGTGCAGCGTTTGGCATGGCTGCTTTACAGTTTTATATTAAGGTTCAATTCTTATAGATATGTATATGTATAGGGCGTAATGAAACTATATTATGCTCCGATGCAAATGTGCAAGCCACTGACGACAAACTAGTTGGAGTTCAAAATTTTAAGTATATTGATGACGATTCTCAAGAAAATGATGAAGTTTTGAGCCAAAACATGTTTAAAGAGGTCTTTGAGAATGTGCAAATTTCAGAAGAAGAAATGATTGAGGTGAATTTTGTACTTTTTTTAATATAAACTTAACTTTTTTTTTAATTACACATTTAGCTCACAGATCAGCAAGAACACGAGGAAATTGTAACGGATATAGCAAAACTAAATGACATTGAATTTGATGGTTTAGAAAATTTTGGAGGGTATATAATTTCCAAATTAAACCTGTTAAATTATGGCTTCAGAACTTTCAGTTCAGGCGACAAAAATTATACGTATGTAAATTTGCTATCTGAAGAGGGTTTATATAAACCATCAGCTGAGTTTTTAAACATTTTGGAAGGACTAAATTCTTTGTTTTTGAAATTTAACGGTGAAAATTTATTTGAGGAACAAAATTATATGTTCAATTTACTAAGACTTACCAAAAGCTTTACGAATATAGATGCCAAAATTGTTAAGAGATTCTTTTTGGGCAGAACATATTTTAGAATTATATTTTTGAACCGAATATTAAAAGAAAACAAAACTGTTTTCGCCAACAAAAAAATGAAAAAAACTGTAACATAGTATAACAAAAAGAGAGAAGTGTGATAAATAGAATTAATTATTGAATTAATTAAGCTTGTTCGTTATGTTATGTTGTTATGTTACGTATACTGCTTGTATTTATAATAAAAAATAAATTTGAAAAATCCTCAAAAAGAGATATATTGTACTCTTGCATTTTCGTTTATATGATTTTTATTGATGTGATTAGCAGTGGCAAGTATGTATTAAATATATATTAAAAATAATGTGATCAGTTATAAAATATATAAATGTTTACATGAGTAAAAAAAAAATACCCAAAACAATAAGTTGAAATACCCAAGTTCAATATCGTAATAGTGGCATCATCACGTGTTTGTCACAGACACGGTTTATGTCAAAAATTTTCAAGTGAAACTACCTTCTAAAAATTATTGTATCATGCTTTTATGCTTGTATTTAAAATTAAAAACCATGCTCACTCACGTTTTGTGTACTCGATCAGTGCCATCCAGGGGAATTCGTCAATTTTCGTCGCGTTACCACCGTATATGCGATTCGACAAGACACTGCCGCACTGGCCTGGCTGTGGCAGCAGATTACTAGGCGTAACAGGTGGTGACTGGGTGGTAGATGCAGTCGAAGGTATTTTAATGAAATTTCGGTAACGATCAGGACAACAAATCTAGAGAAAGATAGTTAAGGTGTTTTTACTTTACGTATCTAAAAAAAATTGCTATAAATAAATAAAGACTTATGCATAAAACATTGCACACTTCCTTTAAAAAAAATTTTTTGAAATATAGCAAATACTTACCAAAACTTTGCCATTTTGGTAGCCACACTGACTACGGCTCAAATATAGTCGATCTGAATCCTGAAGCGGGGTTGTAAGTAGCAAGTTGAACAAGTATTTGCAATCGTCCAGAATGATGCAGAGGGCGCGCTCGCGGTTCGGTGTGATACAACGTCCAAAATTGGGCACATCAGCATCCTCATTGGGAAAGTAAAATTCTGTGGGCCACAACAAAAAATTAAAGTAAAGGGTAAACAGAAATTCTTCCATATACTCGTATTCATACATACATGAATATGTATTTACCCTGCAAAAATTATGCGACTAATCTCTAAAGAGAGTATTCCGAGATTACTCTCAATCGGGTACAATTGGGCATTAATTAGTCCCAACTAGTCTCATACGGGTACTAATGGAGGTCAATTAGTCTCGACTCATCCCTTATGGGTATAATTGGAGATCAATTAGCCCCCAACTCATCTCTAACGGGTACTATTAACGATTTAATGATTTGTACGCACTTGGTCAATGAAATTTCATGTGCGGCGATGGCACACAGAGAGAGTATTCGCCTAACAAAGCTGAGCAGCCCGGTTCGAATCTCAGCTGGCGCAAATTTTTATTTTTATTTTTTAAAAGTGACTAATCGCTTTTTATACCCGTTCGGGTATAAAGGTGAACAATTAGTCTCTTCATAGGACATGTTCAAACAAAAGCGAACAGTTCATTCCATATAAAGAGATCAATAGTGGTATTAATGGCATGCTCCTTTGCGATTGCTCCCGGAGTCACCCCGGATTAGTCCCATTTTTTGCAGGGTAGTTATGGATATGCATACAAACATAAATAAATATGTACATATCGATGGTTCTCTACAATAACGACAGAACTCAAAATTCAGAAATCAAAACCCTTAATATTGTTAAGCGTTTTATGTCTCTAATCCTTGTCTAATCCAGGTATTATCCTTACTTAGGTAAGTAGCAAGGATTACTAAATAAAATAATAAGAATTAGGCAAGGATTCGAGACAGGAGGCACTTAACCAGTTAACTATAGTAAGGTATTTTTTTTTAATTTGAATTGTGCCATTTTTGCAGAGGACCAACGATATGTGACAAAGTATGTTAGAATGCAGTGAGAAAGCGGATGAGTTTCAATATATCGTCACCATCAATGTCACAGGCCCCAATTAGCAAGGTTTAAACTTTTATGAGATGCTAAATAACAAATTCTTAAATTAACACAGAAAGTTCTTTCAGAGCTCATCTGTTTCGAAATTTGGTTTTGGGTATATGTATCTAAAAGAAACTGACGGCATTTACATACAAACATACATATGTAGTAAGGTGTCAAAAAACTTGCTTTTACAAAATTAGTTGTGTTTTTTTACAAATTATCCAGTAACTTGCCAGCAACTCTCCAGTAACTTTATTTCTAAGAATTCGCTCCCATAGAAAAAATTTGCAANTGCAAGTTTCATGAACAGCTGATAAATTGGTTGTTTATTCGCTGCAAATTCCTAATAAAACAATATATTTTGTATTTAAATAGGTTTATTTTGTGAAATTCAACAATAGGAGTGTTCGCATGCAACTGCCAGTAAGAATTAGCCAGTAACAAAATTCAGAGAAATTCTCTCCCAAAGAGAGAAACTTACTAAGTTTTGCGCGAACAGGAATTAGCAAACATTTGCAAGCTTCACTGCCAGTTGGCGTCCACGGTTGCATTTCGAGCACAAACAATTTTTTAAATTATTTCAGGTGGAATTGAAAACAGGACCTATACGTATATTTCTTCTTATTCTGACTTTCTTCAACATGCGCTTCAATTTCTTTGTGGAAGTCACTGTCGAATTTCCTATATCGACAGCGGTGTCGAGTGCGTTCCGATTACGAATACAACTTTTTCAGCCGGGTACCTTTCAAACGTTTGGAATTAATTAAATTAATTGAATAAACAAATATTTCATACTTCTTTCATTAGTCAATCACAACAAGATTGTTAATTTTTAAATTTAATGGACTTGTTGATTCAAATTAATGTTGACAAAAATGCAACCGTGTGCTACAATCCTGCTTGCAAATTCTTACTGGCAAAAATTTGCAACTTCCCCTCCAAATGAAATGTCAAAATTGTGCTCTCTCCTTGCAAGTTTTACTGGGTTTTTGGTTAAACGAATACGATTTGGTAACAATTGGTACCAACTTGTACAAATTTTTTGCATAGCGAACACTCGTAACAAAAACCCACAAACAGTTTCCTTATAAGTTTAAATTTCATCCAGCAATAGCTCCGATCCAGTACTCCATGAACTTACANCAAAAACCCACAAACAGTTTCCTTATAACTTTAAATTTCATCCAGCAATAGCTCCGATCCAGTACTCCATGAACTTACAGGATTTTACACGAACTTGCAGGAAGTTCCCGTACTTTTTGTTGTTACTCACTTTTTACTCTCACTTCAGAGAGTAATTATGCTGTTTGACAGTTTTACGGGATTTTTCACGAAAAGTATTGGATCAGAGCTAATATGCGATCAGCTGTTTTTCGTACTGGCAAATTCTTACAAGTAAAAATTTATCCAGTAAAATCCAGTAAAAACTTGCAGCTTCAACTGTCATTTTTCGCTCTCTCAATTTCCCCTACTTTGCAGGTTTTTGCGTACGAAAACGCCAAAACATGAAAATTCGTAAAAACTTTTACTGGATTTTACTGGAAATGAGTATAAAAACGCAACTATTGTAAATTTTATTGCGGATTACGGTAAAATACCCATTCAGTAAAAATGTTTGTTCGAAAAACATTTTTCTTATGGCGTGGCAGCTTTAGAACTGCAGTTAACAAAACGAAGATTTTTGTTATGTTCGCTATATTCGTTTGGACAAAAGACTTGTAAAACTTGCATTTCTTTTGGAGGGGAAGTTGCGAATTCATGCAGGAAAAATTTATTGCCAGCAGGATTGTGGCACACGGTTGCATTTTTGCCAACAATAATTGGAATCAACAAGTTCATCATTTCCAATGATTTAAAAGTAAACCGGCTGAAAAAGCTATATTCGTAATCGGAACGCAGTCGACATCACTGCCGATATAGGAAATCCGATAGTGACTACAACAAAGAAGTGTGTGTTGAAGAAAGAATTAAAAAAAATTAAATTATGTTCGGAATGCAACCGTGGGCGCCTGTTGGCAGTGAAACTTGCAAATTCCTGTTCGCGCTTAACTTTGTGAACAAAATTCAAAAACTTTATCATAAAGGTATTTTTTTCAAAAGAATTTTTGCAACAGCTGATACCACTTCATCGTACTTATAAGTTAGGTGACCATATTTTGAAAAACGAAACCATATTTAGAAATGATGAAATGATAACAAATATAAATATAAGGCAAGGGGGAATTATTATAAATTATTTTATATTAAGCCAGATTTAACGATACGATCACTGTATTTTTCAACCATCAAAAATAATTCGGGTTACATGCTGTTTTCTTCTAAATCTTTGAAAGTAAAAAAACATACGGCCACCTTTGGCATGTACTGCCGCCATCGCCCGGCAGAGCTATAGAAATAAATCTATCGCCACGAAACGCCGCCGAGCGAACTTCGCGTTTCGCTTTGGCCGTGTTCAATTTCATATGAAGGCACCATCGTTACCGAAAGCTTTCGCTGAAAAATCGTCAATTTATCCCAAAAACATCGTCATTTCGGCCAAAAAAACGTAAAAGTTTTATTTACTGTACTTTTAACAATAAAAAAATAAAATCAAAATTACAATAAATATGACCATTATCAAATTAGCGCATCTAAACCGAATTAGTACGGGACCACCTCTGTTTAAAAAGTTAATTTGTAATTGATAACAACAATTTAAAATTACAATTTCAAACACAATTGCTTTTAAACTCTTTAATTCCACTTGTTTGAGGTTTCTTAAAAGATGTTGATGTAGTTTCAAAGTGTAACTGGAGCATTTGTTAACTGATCGATTTTCTTAATTGAAAAGATTCTCTCTACTATTTTTTTTTCTCTTTCAAATGAGAGTCAGCAGTGAAAATTTACGATTTTGTTATAGTTCTAGAACAAATTAAATATAACTAAAATCACGATTGTAGAACAATGCATGGTTGTATTTTGGACTACGTTTTCCTTTAAAAATTTTTGTTCATACATACATATGCACTAAAATAAAAAAAAAATCGTAATTTCGGGGGGACAAATCGTCAAAACGTCATTGAGCTAAAAAAAACGTCAAAATAACGACGAAATCGTCAATTCGGCAACGCTGGCCGGAGGGTGTTCTAATTTTGACAGCGGTAATTTCACCGTTCGCCGGCATTGTGTTTCCACGGTTATATGGAATGTGGGCGTGGCTATTATGCGATTTTAAAAATTTGGTATGTTGTAACAAGGCCAACAACTGTGCCATGCTTGGGAGAAATTAGTGGAGCGGTTACCAAGATATACACCTGTAATCATAAGTGGGCGTGGCTACGCCCATTTTCCCAAAATTTATAATCGTATTTTTAGCCTAAAAATCATTGTAAACATCAATTTTGAGTGCATAAGCTTAAGTAGTTACCAAAATATCGTAGTTTTCGTATCTCTGAAAACCAACGTTATATGGGTGGTAGGCGTGGTTATTGTCCGAATTTGCCCATTTTCAATACCATCGGACGGAAGTCCGAAAGAAGTATACGTACCAAGTTTCGTTAAGATATCTAAATTTTTATTCGAGTTATCGTGTGCAAAGACGGGCAGACGGAAAGACAGTCACGGAAATATATACATATACATATATATTAATGTTGGTTTTTAATTACTATCAACACATTTTGTAAATCTTTTATAATTTTTTTAAACACACCAATACGTTTTATTTTATATTTATTTATTATTTGATATGCATGCATACAAAGTTTATTTCGAAATGACCGTAATCTATATCTATATCTATATTCTATATNATGGTTGTATTTTGGACTACGTTTTCCTTTAAAAATTTTTGTTCATACATACATATGTACTAAAATAAAAAAAAAATCGTAATTTCGGGGGGACAAATCGTCAAAACGTCATTGAGCTAAAAAAAACGTCAAAATGACGACGAAATCGTCAATTCGGCAACGCTGGCCGGAGGGTGTTCTAATTTTGACAGCGGTAATTTCACCGTTCGCCGGCATTGTGTTTCCACGGTTATATGGAATGTGGGCGTGGCTATTATGCGATTTTAAAAATTTGGTATGTTGTAACAAGGCCAACAACTGTGCCATGCTTGGGAGAAATTAGTGGAGCGGTTACCAAGATATACACCTGTAATCATAAGTGGGCGTGGCTACGCCCATTTTCCCAAAATTTATAATCGTATTTTTAGCCTAAAAATCATTGTAAACATCAATTTTGAGTGCATAAGCTTAAGTAGTTACCAAAATATCGTAGTTTTCGTATCTCTGAAAACCAACGTTATATGGGTGGTAGGCGTGGTTATTGTCCGAATTTGCCCATTTTCAATACCATCGGACGGAAGACCGAAAGAAGTATACGTACCAAGTTTCGTTAAGATATCTAAATTTTTATTCGAGTTATCGTGTGCAAAGACGGGCAGACGGAAAGACAGTCACGGAAATATATACATATACATATATATTAATGTTGGTTTTTAATTACTATCAACACATTTTGTAAATCTTTTATAATTTTTTTAAACACACCAATACGTTTTATTTTATATTTATTTATTATTTGATATGCATGCATACAAAGTTTATTTCGAAATGACCGTAATCTATATCTATATCTATATTCTATATACATATATAAAATTAAGTGGCAAAACTTCCTGTTCGCATACTCCTCCTAGACGGCTTGCCCGATATCAAAGAAATTTTCAGGGGTGATTGGGGTCTGTGTGGAGGGTGCACATAAGAAATTT
>NW_016158226.1:134815-138072 GCF_001687245.7 Rhagoletis zephyria | reverse complement strand
TTTTTTTTAAATCTAACTTCATAAAGTTCTTTAAAAATATTTTGTAAATGAGGCCATAAGAGCTTAGGGGGAGAGTTACAACACAAAAATACATTTAAGGCGCAGCGAAGCACGCCGGGTAATTGCTAGTTAATATTAAAATTTAACATGTCGAAGAATTATTTCGAAATAAAAATGGAGCTTAAACTGTATGTACTAGTATATGATATTTTACACCACGAAATACATACATACATGCACTCATACCCTTAACCCTTTCAGTACCCGCGTCCAGTGCATTGAAAACAAAAGCCGATAGTGAGTAGTGTCTATTGCGATTTTAATGTCAAGGTGGGCAGAGAAGGGGTCTTTGGCACCACTGTCGGAAAATCTCGCCTCCACGACGAAACGTCCGATAACCGACTGAGGCCGATTGACTTTGCCGTGGGCCGAAACATGATAGTATGTAGTACTAGGTTCCACCGTAACAAGATCCATCATGACAGTCTCCAGATCGAAAAACGAGAAACCAAATCGATTATGTCGTGATAGACGGAAGGCACGCTTCCAGTGTTTTGGACGTATGTACGCTAAACATCGGCTCAGACCACTGTCTTGTTGCAGCGACGATACGAGCCCGCCTCCGTGCGGCAAAAAATGTGCGCCCAAGAGTGCGAAGAGCTTGAGATTCTCTCGGACAGAAAAAATTCAGAGAGTCAGGCGACTTACGGAAGGTTTCAAGACCAGGGCGAACTCCTATAAGAACAACCATGGCGATATAGTTACCGATGTCCAGAGCATACTTAAATTATGGAGGGAACACTTTTGCACTGTACCAGCCCACAGTCGATGATGATGGTCTCTATTTTCCACCACCTGACTATGACGAGGTACAAATAGCAAAAGCGCTCTTGAAAAACAACAAAGCTGAGCTATTCAAGTACGGCAGCAAGGAGTTGATAAGGTGCATACATCAACTCTTATACAGAATATGGTCAGATGAACGCGTGCCAGATAACTGGAATTTAAGTGTGCGCTGCCCAGTCCACAAGAAAAGCAACCCCGCCATACGTGCCACCTACCGCGGGATCGACCTTCTAAGCATAGGTTAAAAGGTCTTTTGGAGCTCATTGTGTGAAAGATTGAAGCCCCCCGTCAACGAACTAATTGGGCCTTATTAGTGTCGCTTTAGGCATGGCAAATCCACCATGGACCCGCAAGAACAGGATCGACTCTAAAGCCGCTTTCGACAGCACTAAAAGGAGTTGTCTGAATTTGGCATCCCTGCGTAACTGATACGGCTGTGTAAAATGACCTTGAACAATACCACCAGCTCTGTCAGAATCGGGAAAGACCTATCCGAGCTGCTTGTTACCAAATGGGCTTCAGACAGACCGACTACGTTTCACGTGATTTATTTAACGCGCTGGCGAAGTTTGGTTTATCTTCCTTTCCAATTTCCGTCAGTTCGCACAGGAGAGAAACGACTGGCGTGCTCTGTGGAACTCGGACAAAATCGCTTAGTGCCGTTTTCACAGTGGGGGGTTTACTCTAATTCGGCAGTTAACTTTACATTTTTGTACTGAATACCGGTAGTTATGTGCCGAATGAGCGTTAACTCGTCACTGCAAAAACGTCCCTAAAGCGGTTACAGCACCAAATAAGAAGAAGAAGATAATTTCAAATTGTGCTTGTAGAATATTCTATGCCCAGTTTAAATTCATGAAAATTGTGGAAAAGTGCGATAATTTAGGGCTTCATTTTAATCATTCCTAGATATAGCCGATTTCGTTTACGCGTCACATACTGACTTTGATCTAAATTGTNCAGTAAATATAGCCGATTTCGTTTACGCGTCACATACTGACTTTGATCTAAATTGTGAGTATAAAGTAGTCGTTTTTACTAGACATCGCAAACCTGTTAAATTCACACTTTTTAATTAATCATTTCAAATTCATAATTCTTCAGTGAATAAAATTATTAATCTCACAAGTGTTATTATAATACGTTAAAAATTAATATTAATATAAAGAAATGCTTTACAGTTTACCTACATTTCATATGAATATGTATGCGCGAGAGAAAAATAAAGCTCTCACCAAAAGCTGACATGAAACCTTTTTATACATGCGCTCTGTATTTTAAACAATTGTGTGAATAAATATTAAAAAACATATATGTCTACACTCTCTAACAAAACACTCATTTTTAATAACAAAAAATAATTTTTTAATAAGTTCTTGATCTGAATATTACAGATTAACAGCCGGTTTCACCAGAAATTTAAATGGAAAAAGATTTTTTTTTGTCAATTTCCATATAAAATTCAATAAATTGAAATCATTTTTCACTTAAATTACTATCGTAAAATTGGCTGTTAGTACTTTTTAGTTAATTGACAATAAAATTTAATGAATCATAGTACTTACTTATTTTAAAGTCTGTTTTGAAAATATTGAGAGATAAGAGGTAGTTGTGATTTCTGGGATACGAGTTTTTGCCAAAGTACCGTCTATATGTATATATGTATGTTATACACATTTATATGTACATAAGTACATACATATACTTAAATGTGCTACAAATCAAATGTTTATAAACACTTAAACCACGTTTGGTTATTTTTTAAATAGGAAATTCCCTAAACATTTTCCATTTTACTCTTCAAACAACACACATAATTGGAAAAACTGTTTAGATTTCATTAGTTTAAATAACAGAAATTTTTCAAACCAGGCCGAGCATGGGCGTAGCCAGGTAGGGGCAGGGGGGTGCTCGAGCCCTCCCCCGCTAACTTTCAAATTTTCCTTATATATATATAAAATAGTACCCTAAAATTCCAGCTTAATAGGGTCGAGCCCCTTCCCCTTTTTTCGAATTGAGGACAAATAAAAGGAAGATCGAAATTTAATTTTATCATTTAGAAGTTATGTNATTCTTGGAAGCTCCACAAGATTCAAATAACGTGTGAAAAATAATGTGAATAAAATGTATGTAGCTAAATAGGTGTGGCTATATTTGCATACATATGAATATGTACATTAGGTTGCATCACCATAAAAAGTTGTCGTTTTTCCGTCGGCATTACAAAGAGCATCAAAATATTTCGGAAATATATTAAGATTTACGTGAGCTGGACATCAAAAAATGGAGTTTTTTATTAATAACAAGTAAGAAAGTCTAAGTTCGGGCGGAGCCGAACATTAAATACCCGGCGCAAGTATTAAATATATGTTTTTTCACCCTTCCGAAACCTTCCGCTAGATGGTAAGCCG
>NW_016158226.1:122828-132802 GCF_001687245.7 Rhagoletis zephyria | reverse complement strand
ATTTTGAATAAATTAGCTTTAATATTTACTGATTTATCGAGGATTTCGTATTTCTCGAAATTACCGTTATATGGGATGTGGGTGTGGTTATTGTCCGCTTTTAAAAAATTTCGGCCATTTGGTATGCTGTACCAGAGCCAACAACTGTGCCAAGTTTGGAATAAATTGATGCAGCGGTTACCAAGATATACACATGTAACCATAAGTGGGCGTGGCTACGCCCATTTTCAAANCTGTTACAAACAACCGTTATGTGAACAAAGTTATAATACCCTTGTGCACAAGTTCGCTCGGGTATAAAAAGGGTTTCTTATGGTTTTAATTACCACACAAGGTCCAGCCGCAATCGATTATAAACGTATAAATAGCAATGGCATAACTTTAGTCCAAGGCAGCTGTTTGAATTCAATTCAGGTACAAAAACCCCCCTACACAATTTTGATAGATGCGCGCCTGGTAGATACAATCGTATTCAATAGAGCAACGAACCTTAAGTGAATGATGCTGCTGCAGCTTTATTTTTTGATCGATCAAGGTAAGAGTTTAGAGTGTTCAACATAAATAATTTGTTTTAAGACGCTACTTATGTAGATGCATTACTTATTTTTATGTTACATACAATGTTATATTAATGCAGAGCTGAAGTATATGGTCCTGCCCTGGGGCATCGTAATCTTACACATTTTTTATATGTATTGCTGTTAATTTTGGAGTACTCCTTGACCATTATGGAGTACTCTTTACATGCGTGCATGGAGCAGTCGCGATTTTTGCAGGACAAAATCGGACTATTACAATCTATAGCTCCCATATAACAGATTATTCAGATATGAGATTTTGAGTTATAAACCCCTCCCTTATGCAGCTAGGAACATGAAATTTCGCGCTATTTTCAAATATTATTAAAAGTGAAAATTACAAAGATTAAGTCACTATAACTTATCGTTTCCATACAACTGATAGTTCAGGTATGAAGTTTTACTTTGAAATTTCTTCATTTAGACATCTAAAACCGAGAAATTTAAATAGATATTTACTAATTTATCATACAAGGTCAATTGTCAAGATCGGTGTTTTAGAAGGTATATATGCCATGCAACTAATTGTTCAGATATAGCTTTTTGCGATATAACTCCTTCATCCAAATTTGTCCTTGTCATAAAGAAAAAATTCACAGTTGCCGGTGTGGTGTAGTGGTTAGCAGTGTGCGCTACCATTTCGCAGGAACTGGGTACACCCCTTGTTCAAGCCAACATCAAAAAAGCTTTTTTCTAATAGCGGTCGCCAATCGGCAGACATTGGCAAACCTTCGGGTGTATTTTTTAATTTTAAAGTAAATATGCTTGAAACATCTTGTAACAATCTCCTGTGGCAACGCAATTAAGTATCTATAGGTATTCTGTTTTCTTTTCGGAAGTCGTGGATTTAATCGGGAGTGTCGGCAAAAAAAAACCTTCCCGATACCACCCATCGCGACCATTTTGAAATTAGATCCCGATATCCCGCGCCCATCTCTAACGCGTATTCATGAAAGGTATAGCCGGAGACGGCACTGTTTTTTTTTTTTTTTTGTTTTAAAATAATAAATGTCTTTTTATGAACCGATTTATTTGATAAATGAATCGGTTAATTAGCAAAAGGAATAAGTCAGAATTTTTTCGATATGACAATTTTGATGCAGTTCGGCTCGTTTAGAGGAGCTTTGTTGAACTGCATCAAATTTTCAATATCAGAAATATGCTGAAATTTTCCCATTAAACCGATCATGCACTTATTACACCTTAATAAATTGTGTAAAGTAAGCTATTTATATGAATGTATGCAACCATTAAGAATGTTAACAAATTGGCAAATTATNGATTTATTTGATAAATGAATCGATTAATTAGCAAAAGGAATAAGTCAGAATTTTTTCGATATGACAATTTTGATGCAGTTCGGCTCGTTTAACGGAGCTTTGTTGAACTGCATCAAATTTTCAATATCAGAAATATGCTGAAATTTTCCCATTAAACCGATCATGCACTTATTACACCTTAATAAATTGTGTAAAGTAAGCTATTTATATGAATGTATGCAACCATTAAGAATGTTAACAAATTGGCAAATTATTTTGCGTACTGGTTTGGCATGTGGATATGTGCCTACTACGTACATATGTAAAAGCCGACATACTGGTAAAGTACGTAAATTACTTACGTGCTGATAAACCGCACAGAAAAGCACCAATGCAAAAGACGTTAATTAACACCGGTTTTATCATATTGAACTGAAGCTGCTTACTGTTAACACGAAGCCAGCCTTTGTCGTTGTTGTTGTTGTTGTTGTTGTTGTTGTGTATTGTGAGGTTCTTGTTGCTATTTTAAGGGTATTGTTCATAAACTGTTTTTGTATTTTTTTATTTTCTTTGATTCTAGTTTTCCCTTTGCTGCTCACTGTTTCTTNTGTGTATTGTGAGGTTCTTGTTGCTATTTTAAGGGTATTGTTCATAAACTGTTTTTGTATTTTTTATTTTCTTTGATTCTAGTTTTCCCTTTGCTGCTCACTGTTTCTTGTTTTATTTTTTACACATTTACTTAAAGAGAAATTTATTCAAATTTTACACCGAAAAAGTATCATATGTACATACAAACAAACATACTTTGTAAATGCAGTTTTTATTTTTATTGTTGTTTTTTTTTTAATTTTGTTTCAATAGTAATTTCACTGTAGTCAAATTTCGCAAATTCACTTCCAACGAATCAGTACAATTACCTCAGCGGCTGATGATCAGAACACGTTTAGCATTTGCATTAATTAATAATTTATTTATTTAATTTTTTTTTATTTTTTTCAACAACGCAATCCGTATTGATGACAGAGATATGTATGTATGTATTTACGAGTATTTTTCGTTTTTGATTGTGATTTTTTTTTTTTTTTTTTTGACCGTTAACTGCGAAATAACAGCGAGCTAGCAGCAAATTCAACTTTCCGCTGTCTTATTATAACTAAGACTTACGACAAGTATCGTTCCACGTCGCAAAGCCAACTGAGAGCTGGAGAAGATGCAGCTTCTTCATATGTCTACGCAAAAATCTTTTGAGTCACGCTTTGAAATTCCCCTCTCCGAACACAGTTTGCGTAATATTTCTTTGCTTAAGCTTGATTTTAGTGAAATTCTCAAAATAATTAGTATTTGTTGTTATTTACTTGGCACATCAATTAACTATGTTTTAAGAGAAGGCGCTCAGCTTATTTCTCTTTCAATGTAATGCGGAGATTTAAGTAAATATTGGTAGAGTAGATTGCTCTTATCACGAGTAAAAAAAAAAAAAAAACACGAGGACGCTACACAATTGTGAGCTGATAAATGTGGATTTAAGGCATCGAAGTTCATTTTTCTCAAGGCTTCCCTATCAATTTGCCCGACGCTGCTTTTTTAAATACTCATCTTTATCTTTATTATACCGGTCAACGAATATACATACATACATATTTCGTTAATTTGCCTCCTTGCAAACTTTACCGATTTTACATTTTTCCAATTCTGTGTCCAAAACGTAAAAGAGGAAGCCATTACAACTTATGCCGTAAAACAATATTTCGAGCAACAACAACTAGTACGCATGCCGTACTAAAGGTGTCAAAGAGGACAGGATAATACTCGAAACGAATGTGTCAAAGTACGTAGTATCATTACTGCACCCAAAAGCCTGATTATGGCAACTTAACTTAATTTAACTGAACGTAGAACTTGGAGTATCAAAATTAAACAGATTTCGACGTGGCATTAAGTTACGTTAAGTTTCGGCTTTTCAATTATAAGGAACACCCATTTAAGAGAATTTTTATGAGAGAGCCGTGAATTACGTTAAGTTGCCATAATCAGACCATAAAACTGAGTTATAGATGAGGATAGGCTAGCTTGTTTGAACAGTAATCTCATATAGACCATTAATTGGCCCCTGGTGTTAACAAGAAAGAGGATGCCTAGGCTTAAATCTTAGTTATTACGAATTTTTTAGCAAGTTTTGACAATTCGCTATTGCTTTAGGCTGCTATTTCATTCGTTTATGAAACGAAAGCAGAGCGACAGCAACTGAGACACGATCTTCCAAAAGCTGGACAGTAATTTCATCACATGCCATGCATTCTTTACTCTGTGGCAGAACTAACTTAAATGCATGAGCTGGTGTCCCGTAAGTACCTATCCCAACTAGTACCTTGCAATTTACTCTGGGAAGTGCTCCCGCAAGTTGGATTTCGTGTTCACTGTAATGTCTAATTATGTCCTTAAGTAGTTGAAGGAGGGTTATACGGCCTGCATAGTTCCTGTCATAGAATTCATATATCCTATTCATGAATTGTCTGATACAAAGCGAGTTTGTAATTATAGCCTCCTTTACTGCCTTGCACGGTTTAGAAAATGCTGTAGTAGTATCCAGGAGCATATGTGGTTGTTCAAACCTCTTCAACGCACAAAATACAGCACATTCCGTACCTTGACTCATCTTGGACCCGTATTTAAGGAAATGGTAGGTGTTGTGATTGGATCTCTTCTTAAAATTTATTTACAGATAGGAAGGAGACAAATTTTATCACATTTCTACTCTCTTTTAAGACCAAGGGAAACGGAGTAACACTCGTGAGAGGAACCAGCCCAGGCGAATTCTCGGCAAATGAACGTATGACACCAGTCCCAAAAGTTGTGTCAAAAATTTGCGCTGAAATGCATATCTAAGGTAACTCTGGATTGCTGGAATTCAACATTTTGCTTGTTTAAAGCAAAGCAAAACTCCATACGAATAAGAAGCAATAGATTTTTATTAAAAGATGTCGTGTTATTTTGGTTTTGTCGGATTTTCGGTGCCTCTTTTGGACTTAGCAAATTTGCCTACCATTGAATATAAACGAGAAAAAAATAAAACAAGACTCATTTTTAGTATCTCTTGCTTCCTATATCAAAATATGANTTGTCGGATTTTCGGTGCCTTGTTTGGACTTAGCAAATTTGCCTACCATTGAATATAAACGAGAAAAAATTAAAACAAGACTCATTTTTAGTATCTCTTGCTTCCTATATCAAAATATGATTTGTCAATAAAAAGTGTACTTCGCAACTTTTCACTTTAAGCTAGCGATATGATTAATTCAAAAAGTTATTTAAAAAATGAAATGCAATGTAGAATAACAATTTGGGTAGCAAATAAAATGGATAATTCTTGTTATGTAAAAGCAAATAGGTAATAGGAAAATGTCCTTTTAAAATTTTTTCCTTGAATATTCTTCAAAATTTCCAATACTTACTTTGTAAAAAAGTTATGTGTTAAGTGCTAATATCCACATGACCACATCCTAGTATTTCATCCTTCTAACTCTATTTGCTCATAAAACTGTACATTATTAAAGATACGTTGTCCAATACCTATTCGCCGTGTGAACCAAAAAGCCGTTTTTTTTTGTTCTACAGAATTTTCTCTTTCATTTGGTGCATATGTTAACGGCCAAACCCGACCTTTGGACAAACTAGTTTTTCTTATTTTTATATTTATATATATTTATTTTTGCGCAGAACACCTNGTTCTACAGAATTTTCTCTTTCATTTGGTGCATATGTTAACGGCCAAACCCGACCTTAGGACAAACTAGTTTTTCTTATTTTTATATTTATATATATTTATTTTTGCGCAGAACACCTTTTCGCGTAGACGGCCTTCGGCCGCACTTCCGAAAGAAGAACCCTCATTAGTCCAACTCCAGGTACGCAGTCCACAATATTGTCGCGTCCAACTTGGATCCAGGTAGAACTAATGTAGCCTAGGAAAAACTAGTTTGTCCTAAGATCGGGTTTGACCGGTAACACATATGTTGTTATTCTACATTGCACTTTGAAATTTCAAAGTGCTTTTAAAAAAATCAGAGAGAGAAGCCAAAAAGGCAGCTTTACTTTATTTTGCTCATATCTTCGTGAATATATTGGCTGTTACGTGCCTTTTGAAATTTTTAGGTTTTTGTCGCACGGTGTAGTAAGCACCTCTAACCACTCGATTAAGATAGCCAAAAGTACTTACACATTTTTCTTCTAATCAGCTACTATAATATTATGCTTGCTAGTTACCATAGCAAGCGTTTGCGTTTTGTTGTTGTGAATCTGAATATGCATCGAAATATGCAAAACCATATGCACCGGATTGTGATTACCCTTAATACTTTTTGAAGGTAAATGACGCAATTTTTAACATTTAAATTTACAGCTAGGGAATTCACAAGATGTCGTAAGCGGCGTAGTGCTTAAAAGTGGAATTTTTTATAAGAAATAACGGCTGAAATGCTTTTACTGGATTAACTGGTGTAATTGGAGTTAATTATTGTTTCTTTTTATCAGCTTAAACAGATTTTTGCGTAGTTAAAAATCGACTAAAAATCAAATTTACGACTTTAAGATATTACGACGCTTACCACATCTTGTGAATCCCCTAAATATCTAAGTGAATGACACAACTATGCTGGAAAGAGGAAAACCTGTCCCTCAATTACATTGTATAAATATGTGTATGCATGTACATTAGGATGCCTCCAACAAAAGTTGCGGTTTTTCCTCTGAAATTGTAAAACTTATTATATTTTAAGACTTTCGTAAAAATTTTCCGAAAAATATTAATGTTCAGGAAAACCTAGACCGAATTAAAAACACTTCAAAAAATCATTTTGATTTCGTTGATAAATTTTTTTAAACATTTTTATGCAGACTTTTTAAGCGTAAACTCTTCCATCATCTGAGGTGATTTTTTTGGAAAAATAAAAATGCCTGGGTTCAATCCCTGTTCAAAGCAACATCGCAAAAAAATAGAGAAAAAAAGGTTTTTTCTTAACAGCGGTCGCCCCTCGGCAGGCAATGGCAAACCTCCGAGAGTATTTCTGCCATGAAAAACAGCTTCTCATAAAAATACAATCACCGTTCGGAGTCGGCGAAAAATTTGTAGGTCCCTCCCATTTGTGTGATGCCTTCAAGGCGCACGCTACAAATCGGAGGAGAAGCTCGGCCAAACACTAACATATGTATGTGTAAGCGCCAATCTATTATTATTATTATTTTGAAAACAGTACCGATTTTTTTGTATGGATAACGATGCACCCTAATGTACATATGTACGTACATAATTTCTGGAGCAATTAATTAAAACTATAAACACAAAGTCAAAATGCTTGAAATATCCAAGAATACAGGGTATTCAATGAACAAAATAATGAATGCCTTAGTTTACAACTGTCTTTAAATTAATAACTCTGCGACGCTCTAAGCCTTTGATCGGTTATTAAATATAATAGGATTGAAGATTCAAAAAAAAAGCACGGGATGAGAACAAACTTAATGTATGTATGTATCCAAAGACAAATGGATTTTTTAGTACATACGTAAGTAAGGAATCTCTTTAGAAGACACGACTAGGCTCAAATCCATTTCTTATATACGAATAAATAATAAAATGAAGACTTTTAATCTAGTTTCTCATATCTATTGAACCCAAATTATTTTTGCATGGATGTACATAGATTCTACTCACCGTCCAAAGTCAAAGATTATTTGTATGACCTAATTAGGTTTTAAAATGGAATAAACACTTTTTAATTATCCCTTGAAAGTTTTTTTTTTTAATATTTTGGAAAACTCTAACATACATTTGCATAGCTTTGGGTAATAACTTTATTTCAAAATATGTACTTAGATACTCGCGTATCTCTATGCGTGCATTGTTCTTTCAATCCAGTCTACAAAAGCGCCAACTCTAGTGTATATCGCTGGCCAACCACTTAAACCGCACGGTGTTGGACCATATGATACAACACCAATTAGATAGTAAGCCGCTTTACCATTTACATCGTCCTGAAACATCAGAGGGCCACCCGAATCACCACGGCATGTATCGATTCCCGACTCACCACCCGCACACAATTGCGTCGGATCCAATCGTATGCCATTCAATTGCGCATACTTCTGACGACATACATCTAAATCCTTAACCTTTAATGTGGCCTTCAACTTAACGGGACTACTTTGACTCTTTTCCGTTGAACCCCAACCGGCTACATCCATTGCAGTATTGACAAAAGTGTCCATGCGTAAATTTTGTGTTGTGGGTAAGCAAATTGGTTTAACAAAATCTGTGAATTGTACGGACTCGTTAAGACGTAATAATGCAATGTCATTGGGATCATTGTGATTCGCATAATCCGGATGTGGCATACTCTGTGCAATGGTAATATCTTTATGAGTTGGCGCGCAACCCTCTTTGTTGCAATCGGGATCAGTGCGAGTGTCCCATTCGCCCAAACGAACGCCAGTCAAGGACCAACCAGCAGGGAGATCACTAGGTTTAACACAATGAGCCGCTGTTACCACATAGCGGTCGCTAATCAATGCGCCACCGCAATAGTGCCCCTTTACACCGTCAGCTGTTCGAAAAACCAAGAAAAATAAATGCGTCACTAGAAATTTATGTTGGCAAATGTAACTGCATATTTAGCATTCACTTACGTTTCGTGTACTCAATCAAGGCGGTCCAAGGAAATTCATCAATCGCTGTCTCGGTGCCACCATAAATACGGTTGTCAAGCACATTGCCACATTGAGGAAATTGAGGTAGCGAAGTAGCAATGCTGCTGCCGCCACTGATGAAACCACTGCTTAGACTATTCGCTGGGCGTCTTGCTGGTGCTGCACCGCTAGATTGCGGAAACAGCACGGCAGCTGGCGGTGCGTGGACTGGGGCAGGTGCGCGTGCGGGTGCGGGTGTGGCTGGCGGCAAGGGTGGCGCAGGCGTAGTGGCACTTTGTGTGAGATATTGAGGGGGGCAGCATATCTGCATGAGTATAGATTTACTTACTTGGTAATGAGGATGTAGGAGTATTAAAGTTTTATTAGCGATTAGCGGCATAACTTACCAATACTTTACGATTACGATATCCGCATTGACTGCTACGCAAGTATGCGCGATCGTTTTGTGAAAGATTGGGATCTTGTACCAATTCGAAAAGAAAGCGACAATCTTCTAAGCTAATACAATTAGCTTCCACGCGGTTGGGAGTAAAGCAGGATCCATAGCTTGTTACTAAAACCAAAATAGATTAAATTTAAATATGTTGTACATATGTATGTACATAGATATGTATACTATACATTTGTAATAGAAAAAATACACATCTGGCATATGGATATACATACAAATGTATGTATTTATGTACATTAAGGCGCATCACTCCACATACAAAAAAAATCGGTACTGTTTCTTTACCGGAATTATAAAATTATTATATTCTAAGACTTCCGTCAAAATATTTCAGAAGGTTATTAAGATTTACGTCAGCTGAACGTATTAGAAACGATCTTCAAAAATCGAGTTTTTTATAATTTAAATTAGTTTTTTCAAATATATATTTTTCCGTTTTGTTTGGTGTTTATGGCTTTTTAAAAATATACATATTTTTTCTAGAAATTAACCTCAGATGATAGAGAGTTTATGCTTAAAAGTTCTGGTTAAAAATTTTTTAAAATTGTATATATGGAATCCAAATAATGAGATTTTTGAAGAGCTTCACGAAGTGATATTTTCTTACAAATTTTCGATGTACATATAAAGCAGGAATTCATATAAGGTGGTCGCGGTAGTACAATAACCAAAGCTTAAATGTATTTTGTTTTTGCTTTTGGCACACATCAAGCAATCTCCCTTTCTCACTCACTCTTAACAAATTTTGACACATGTGTACCGAGGCCTTTTGAACCAGCTATTCTAACAACACCACCTTACATAAATTCGTCTTGAAAGCAGTTCTTTATTATTTATGATTTTGGGTTTTAAAATATAATTAATTTTATAATTCCGGTGGAACAACCGCAATTTTTTTGGTGATGCACCCTATTATACATACATAAATTTGTAAATACGTACATACATATAAGATTAAAGGCATGCTTAAGATTAATATTGAGG
>NW_016158226.1:0-120361 GCF_001687245.7 Rhagoletis zephyria | reverse complement strand
GAAAAATCTCATATCTGAACAATCAGTTGTATGGGAGCTATATGTTATAGTGGTCCGATTCTTCCGGTTCCGACAAATGATTAATACATTATAAAAATACACCCACCTACCAAATTTGATCCTGATATCTCGAAAACTGAGAGACTAGATTGCATACAAACAGACAGACAGACGGACAGACGGGTAGACGGACATGGTTAAATCAACTCAGCTCGACGTTCTGATCATATAAGTATACATTTTAATGGGCCTATCTCTTTTTGTTCTGGTACTTACAAACATCGGACCGAAGTTATAATACCATTTCATGCTCATGAAAGGTATAAAAACAAAAACAACAGAAGACCCTGGCTAAACAACCATCATCCATTTTACTAGGAGAAGAAATTTTTTCAGCTTCAGCGGTAGGTGTGCACCTGCATAACGGCAGCTATGCGCACTTGCCCCGCCGCTGCCCACATATTCGTAGACTGCAGGAGGAGCACAACACATCACAACTGTTGTAGATCCCGGGCCACAAAGGCGTAGAGGGCAACGAAGAGGCCAACTGACTAGCAAGGGAAGCAGCAGCTACCCAACCATAATCCTATCTCGCAGTGGGTCCTCCTACCATCATGGCCTGTGCTAAGACAGGCGAAAGAACTTTTTGGAAAGTTCCAACTACAAAAGATCTATGGAACTGGTTACCCTCCAGAAGACAGCTTCAGATTTACAACTGGTCTACTATGTACTCTAATTGGCTACGGCCTTGCAACAGCAATGTAGGAAACGAATAATATGATGGACAACAAATAATCATTTAACAAAAAAAAAAAAAAAAAAAAAAAAAAAAAAAAAAAAAAAAAAAAAAAAAAAAAAAAAAAATATGCTAATTCTAAAATAAATATCTAATTAGTTCTTAACATTGAATGATAATTCTTAAGAGTAAAAATATTGTACAAGTACATACATATATGATATTTGGGGCTTATATTTAAATTAACGCTAACTTAAGCTGATACTTTCTATAATCCATCCCAAATAGGAACTGACGCGCGTGTAAACTCCAGGTATATTAGACATTCCACATTTAGTTGGTCCAAAAGCTACAATACCCAATAAAGAGTGACGCCCACTTGAATTTATTAGACCGGAAGAGCCCTCATCCATAAACGGGCCACCACTGTCACCTGTGTTAAAACAAACACAGATAAATCGTTTTTTGGTTTTTTTAGAATAACAAAAATTGAATTTTACTTTAAATTTTTTACAACTAAGAAGGAAACAACCTATTAAATTTTTCTTATGAAATAAATCCTTTTATTATTATAAACAAATTATTTTAAAAACACAAACAAACAAAATTTGTTTATGGCAAAGTTTTTGCATTTAAATAAAAAATTCAGTTGCCTTCAAAACAAATTATATTATTTTCCATGATGAAATCAAAAGAAAAATTTTGTGTATTTATTTGTTTATATGTAGCAATATAAGCAAGTGTTTTGAAGTTAGTTTTAAGGATATTCAAAGAAACCCTACTTTTTATTTCAGACCACAGTGCATCACCATGTTTGGTATTTTTTTTCATCTGATGCTGAAGAAGATCGCTCCCAATGCTAGTAACATAAGAATAGGAAGGACTCCTCTACAATCGAGAGACCAAGTGGAGGAGGACTTGGCTTCAATTGGCGTCAATTGTCACCGAAAAAACGGCAATCAAGAAGAAGAAAACTTTGGGATCCGTACATACATAAATTTTCACTGAAATTGAGAATAGGCCTCGAGCTGCGCGATTTGGAATTCGTGAAAATACCCTAATGGACAATGATTAGGGACAAGAACCACTTTACATTAGTACCAGTTTTTATTTGTTTAATTTTGAATTGTGTCGTTATTGCACAGGACCATAGATATGTATATTGCCTTTATCTTGGCAAATCAGTATGCAAGTTTCGGTTTTATTTACTCTTGAAATATTTTAGTAATGCCCATCTTTTAAAATTTAATTTAGGTAATTTAATAATTCTCCAATTTACTCACCTCGGCAGACATCATTCATTGGCCCACCCTGCGCACATAACTGTGATGGTGTAATCACTATAGGATCATTGAAGTTCTCACTGAATGTCGCATAGGTGATAGCGCACTCAGTTGTATTCACTATTGGTAAGCTGAGGTAACGTACTCTTGGGCTACTTGTTTCATTGCCTGAAATGTTCCTTAGATATTTATATTCAACAAAATCGATATTTTTACGTCAAAAAATAGAAAAGAAAAAGAAAATTAATTATACAAATTAAAGCTAAATTAAACCCGATATCTATGCCTATTAATGACAATCAAGGCAACTTGACGTTCTCGCTCTAAACATATCCTAAAATAAGTGCACAAAAAAATTGAGTAAACCAAAGCAAAAAAAAGCACACCTTCAATATCCGCTGTCCAACCGAGTGCAATTCCCGTGCTGCCTATAAGCTGATCTCGTACAGAAGCAGACAGATTTGGAGGTAAGCAAATTGGTGTGTAGTCTATGCTCATAAAAGATATTAAAACCGTAATAAAATGTGAAGAGAACCGAAACTGTTCAACGTAGCAGCATACATACCATTCGCTTCGCCGACGATTTTTACCAATGCAATATCATTGGCGTACTTAGGTTGATCATAGCTGGGATGCACGCGCACTTCGGCGATTTGAAAAGTGCGTGAAGCGATGAAGCAGTTGCTAAAATTAGTGCTGGCCGTGCAATTAGTGGAAAGTGCCACACCACCGATGCGCACGTGAGAGCTGTTAAGGAAATATTTCAATTAGAATGGACTACATAAATTTTTCATACTCATACTCACATTCGCAGATCGTTCACTAGGTTAACGACGCAGTGTGCAGCTGTCAGGATGTGCGATTGACTTACAACGGAACCAGAACAACGATAGCTAATAAAATTATTTGCTGAAAAGAAGATAAGCTGTTAACTTGTACAGTTTAACTTCTCTATTCTAAAAGCCTGATTATGGCAACTTAACTTAACTTAACTTAACGGAACGTAGAACTTAGAGAATCAAAATTATACAGATTTCGACGTGGCATTAAGTTACGTTAAGTTTCGCTTGTTCAATTATAACTACGGTGACCATCCGTTCTGTTTTTTGCAGGACCGTACTGTTTTTCAAAGGTCGGTCCTGCGTAGTTTTTCAAACCTGAAAAACATGAAAATGTACTGTATTATCGGACAATGGATGGATTTTTTCAAAAAAGTGCTTTTTGGTACTTTTCGTAGCTTTTCTTCAATATCGCATGAAAAAAATCTCCCAATCAACGTAAGCGACTTACATCTGGAAGGGTATTGATATGCCTCTTACCAAAATATATAACTTCTGGCGACTTCAATGAAAATTATTAGTGCTACAGGCGACTATTTGCATTTTATTCGATAATTTTTTCCATTAGTTTAAAAATTCGATAAAGCAGATATATCATTACAGTAAATTTTGAGCCAAAGATTATGAAAATCGGATTAGAAATATAGATGCTATGCAGCGCAATCTGCACAAATTATATATTTTTGTAAATAACTGCGAAAAGTACCAAAAAACAAACTCAAAATTTGCCTATAAAATAATAGTTTAAAGATTTTATCTTTTACTATACTTTTATAAATATTCATGTAAAAAAAAATTAATATCGATGAAGAAAACGTGATTTATTTTTAAAGCTTAAAATGTATTAAGAATTTTGAATCATAAATACTCTTTTGATATTTTTATACTACGTAAATATATGTAGGCATATTTTTGAAAAATTGGCCCTCATTTTGAATCCATATTTATGGTCACCGTAATTATAGCACCCATTTAACAGAATTTTTAAGAGAGAGCCGTAAGTTACGTTTAGTTGCCATAATTAGACCATAACAGATTCTCAAAACTTAGCTCATCAGTGTTGTGATTTCTAGTGCACCGCAAAATGTGCCAAAAAAGTTCGATTTCAAGTGGTAGAAAAATACACAAAAACTTAAAATTTCTTGTTGTAGTGACATATTTGTTGCGGCGGCAAACTTTGAGGCTCAGTAGAAATCACAGCATTGATCACAGCTCATGTTAGAATACAGCTGTAAATGTAATCTCGAGCAATTTTTTTTTTAATTTGGTATTCACTTCACCTCACACAGTTTCAAAACAGTCGCATCCCTCTAGGAAAGGAAACATTACGATGTCATTAGTGGAAATCTTTTTCTCCTCACTGTCCATGGAATCTATGGGGAGGAAACTTTTTTCCAAAAAGTTCTCCAGTTAGCTTTACTTAAGAATTGTGAAAACATTGTTTCCATATAAGAAGCAATAAGGAAGCGATGCTTCCTGGTACTTTTTTTCCATAAGCAAAGAAGAGGAATGTTTCTACATTAAATTGAAAGTTTGCGTATTTTTCTTGAGGACTTTGACCCACCAACTGTCTATCTACAAACATCCATACATAAGTATACTTTTATATTTCTTATGGAAAATTTATTATTTCTTTCTTCAGCAGGAATACTGAAATCCCAGAGAGGTAATACCATGGATGAGAATGAACGCCCAATGGGTGCTGAAGGCGAAAAAGAAACCTTTATCTCGAAAATAACAAATTCCATTTCCTCTTTAACGGATAGAGATGGTCGATTTCAATTGAGCGAAAGCAAGTGGTCACTCTTCAAATGCACGCTCGTCTTCCTCTTTGGCGTAGTCTTGACCAAGAAGATGCAAAAGGTGGTCAATGAAATTATGTGAAGTTACCATGTATGCAAGCACTGAAATAAAATAAATTGCGTAAATAAAATATCCGCTCACTTTTGTTAATATAAGCTATTCGTGATATCCATGGATATACGCGTTCACCACTTGCAGCGTCGACTTCCGCTATGCCACAACGCGCTGTGTTGACTTTGGACTGTTCCGTTGGTGTGATGGACGGCTTCTTTGTTGTTGAGGTCGTTGTTGTTGTAGTAGTTGTCGTACTTGTGGTCGTTGTCGTTGTCGACGTCGGTCGCTGCATCGGAAACTTTAGTGGGCGATTTAAACGTCTATCGTCTGGATATACAATAGCGCCATCATTTAAGGGTCTAAAAATTATGCGAGGATATTCATCTTCATCGAAATGGTCATTATCGTGTATGCTAACATGTCCGTGTCCTTGATCGAGCTGGTGATGCGAAAAAGATTTATGCCCGCCAATGGGATGCCATTGCACATCCGTTATAGGCTTGAACTGTTTTTGCCTATCCTTACCACAATCGCGCTGTGCATTATCTTCATAATTTTTATGGAATTCAACAGATTCTTCATTGAAAGAATGTGGAAAATTTCGTTGCGTCTTTGGATCCTTAAAATCAAATATATCCGTTTCTTCGTACAAAATTTTTGATCTGCCTTTGGTTGATCTGCTATCCATTGAGCTGGCTGTCATCAACTTTTCTGTGAATGTATCAAAGCGTGTGGGCAATGGGGCACTGTCCCACACCCACGCGTCGGGATCTGTTCTAGCGAATGTATCGATTTCTGTTGCATGCACGCGCGTCGTTGCTTTGTGGTTAGCATAAGTGGCGGGGCAGCAGACAAGCGGCTCAAGACCGGCATAACCACAACCGGCACTCTGCACAATTTTGTAGATTATGTCTGCTTCCTGCGGCCTGTGATTCAAGAGCAAGTATGCGATTGGTTCGCACTCTTTCACGGGTATACAATTACATTTGGGCAAGTCAACGGGTAGGGCAATGGCATTGCTAACTGAAAGTGGTAAAACAAAAACAGAATGTGGAAATCTGCAAAACTTGGGTAAATAAGTATTACTAGGTATATGCGTTTGTCATTTCATGAAATCATTTCATGAAACGTAGCTAAAAATGCCTGCATAATCACAATTTCAAGCATTTGGTTCATGTATTTAGAATACTTTATTTGGAAAATTTATTAGACTCATTATCAGGGAGCGGATTTTATGAAACTATTTTTTTTTTGCTAAAGGGATAGAGTACATTCAATTAAGGATGTCCACGTATTAGCTTTCCCTGATTCCATATATGTATACACATTTGATTTTGCTTTTTTTAAGATATTTGCCTTTTTTCCTTTAAAAAAGTAATTGTAGCTAGGAAAAAGCCCTTATTCTTGATAATATAAACACTTCAAACGCTCCATATTTAAAACAGGCGCCTCATGTACATATCAACTCACTATCACTATATTTATATATAAGATAATAATAGATTGGATGTTAATGTTGGGCCGAGCTTCTCCTCCGTTTTGTGGTATGCGCCTTGATGTTGTCACACAAAGAGGAAGGACCTACCGTTTTACGCCGACGCTGAATGGCGATTGTATTTTTATGATAAGCTTGACCGAAAAAAAGTTTTGGTAAGAATAATTTACAAAAATAAATCCTTATGAGTTATTAAATAATAATTTAAAACTTTCTTATTTTAAATTACAGGATTTGACCAGCGTGAAGCAAAATTAGCAGGCCCAGCTTGGAAGTAAGGCAGGAACATCTTCATGTAAGTATTATCTATTTTTGACAACGTATTTATATACCAAATGACTTGTTGTGATTTAATAAAGACAAATTTGAATATCATATTTTTAAAATGATGAAAAACCATGTTAGGATTTAATTTCAACATGCGCATATTCAATTAACAAACGATCATTTTTAAAAACGATATGAAAATGTGCATATCAAAAACCAAAACATGGATTTTGGAAATTTAATTGAAAGTTTTCGTTCTCAAAATTTAAATAAATATTGTAGGTGCAAAACCTGGGCCAAAACGTTTTTAAAAGTAAAACGTTCCATACAAATTTGAAAACGAAAATTTATGTGTCATAAAAATATATTTTAATCTGAATAAAATTTAAAAATGCTTGTGGTAAGGATTTTTCGATGTCCCGAGTGATGCTAAACGGCTTCCGATGAATGAACTGGTGAATTACTAATCACTACTCCCATGCAGTTCCTTCGAAGAAATTCTTTTTACCCTAGTGAAAGAATTATATGTGCAATATGTTTTTCTTCGATTTCTCTTTGTTAAATAAGGGTAAAATATTTGTGATGAGCAATTATAATAGTCTTTAGTTTAAAATCATTTTTCCGTACAATTGGTTGGTATTCCGGTATAATTTTAACTATCGTTATAAAAATCAATAGCACATTCAATGGTAAATAATTATATGTCCATAAGGAGTAAGTCGACATCCGATTGCTGCAAATGTCATAAATTCTCCCGAGCCCGCAAAGATAATGGGAAAAAATTTTCAAGGCATGTAATCTTGTTAAGAGTAGATAATACAAATCTTCTGGGGAATTCAAGCCCTGATTTTAAACTAGACACTTAAAAAGTGGGGTTGTCTTTCCTTGAATAAAAGAAAAAGTCCAAATATCTTTTATCGAATTTCGAACAAAATTAATCAGAACGATGTACGAGGAATGTGTATACTTCTGCGTATTCATTTTTTTTTTTCAAAGTAAAAAGATTTTATATATTTTCCAAAGCTATACTTATGTACATAAGGGATCCCTTTCGCCAAAGGTAGGTTTTCCGTGGAAAAATAAGAACACTAGTTCATCACTCAAAATATCGTTTTTCAATACTTTGAGGTTTATATAGGTAGTGGTCCTAGTGGTAGAGTATGGAAATCATAGTCTATAGATTTCTTGAAAGTAATTTCTTTTTATATTCTGATGTCTGCTTACTTTATCAATTAATTAGCTACCCGTCATGCCACAAAAATTCTTTACCATCATCTTTCCGGTCTCTTCTTTAGATAGTTCAATGCCACCGGATATTATGGGCTGTGACATAATATGGAAAAATAACAATACGTTCACGCACGCTTTTAATGGATTTTTCCATATTCACCAGGTGCAGTCTTTTTTGAAACTCGCGCTTTCTCAGGGGTCTATAATGTTAAAAAGCCAATTCAACAAATTTTGGTCGCTCTTTCTTGATTTCTTCGTTCAAATCCGAACTCATCATTTCGCCACATTGTCCGTAATGGACAATCCCACCAAAGACTCAATATAAATTGGTTGCTGTCGATCAAGGCTTTGGGGTCGTTTGCAGATGGTCATCGATCTTTTACCATGATCGCTTGCATTGCTTATTCTCGTATTCGGTATATTTTTCAAAGTCCCTAATGACTCGCTTCAAAAATGGTTCGATTTTATTGCGATTCAACAGCGTTTCACCGATGGTCAGTCAAATTTTCATTCTTTCAGTAGCCTTTTTATGTGATTATAAACTGTCATGTGAATGATGTTTGATGTCTCCGCTATCTCCTGACAGCTTACATACCGGTCTCGATCAACCATTTACATTATTTAATCGACTTTTGCAGTGACTGGCCGACCAGAGCGAGAGGCGTTTTTGACACAAAATAAATTCCGCAGCGGAATTGAGCAAACCGCCGTTCACTAACAGCGCTCCCATTTTACACTACACGAATTTTTCGGCATGTTTTTGCGGCATGTACAATCATCAAAAAAATTGGAATTTCCCCAGATATTTCACTCATTTTCAAATGTTACCTTTCAAAGGCACGTCGTTGTGATGCAATTAGATTAGTGTTGCCAGATGTATGTATAAACATGACATCTGGACAAAAATCCGCGAATACTTTTCATATGACCCCATACTTTCAGTTAAATTTTTTTAGAGTATCTGAACTAGCATGTGGCTAATATGAAATTTTATGCCACTTTTCTCACATATTTACATAAATATTAATTGCTGATTAGCGATAATTAATTCAATAGTACATACATTAAGGTGCACGCGAATTTACATTTCGCACACGTTCTTCAGAAATATGTACATACATACATATATCAAAACAGAGTTCGTACATATATTATGCACTAAAAATGTTCACAGATTATTCATCAATTTACCTTCCAGCAAATGCCAAATGCTGAGGCAAAAGAAGAAGAAACCTATTTAAAGAAGAGCCTCCCTTCTCCATACGCCTAATATGAGCTCAATTTCAAATAAATAATAATAATTATGAAGAACATGTGCGGTAACATACAACACTCATTTGCTATGTGACTATCAAGTTCGTGCCCAAAGTCTTTTGTTTTCTTGCGCTGATATACGCTGTACCGGCACATTTCATTCGCATTGCGTCACAACCAAGGGCAACGAGCCTGTGTGCAGGTTTAATTGCCATGCAGACATGTAAGATATGCAAAAACATACCCACATACATACATACATATGTATGTATAAATGCTCTGGCATCTGCATATGGAACTCGTTAAGCACATGTTCGCCAAACTACTTCGTGATTACATGGCTATGCATTTAAGTAGGTACATACATATGCACATATATTCATACATACATATTTCTACTTCGATTACTATGAAATCGGAATTAGTGCAGCTTCAAAAGCAACCACTGAATGGGTTTGTGGGTTTTTTTGTTGGTTGGTTTCTTAAAACAACACAAACGACATGTGTCACTCGCCCTTGTCGCTTAAGAGATATGTATTTAAACTTTAAGTATTCTATGGTAAATCCCAATGCGGAAATATTTGAAAAAGTCGCTTAAGAAATTTTTTGAAAAGAGTTGTGTTCTTTTGTTATTTGCAAGATAGAATGCAACAGATTTAGTTGTCTTTAAAAACAATAGCATGTACATATATTAGCATAAGCGAAGAAATTTTTTGGATTACAGAAAATATATATATTTTTTTTGTGAATTATTTCAATTCAATTATAAACTTAATTAGATAAGAAACTGTTGCAGTTCCAATTATATCAATTAATTGGGTTGCATTTTTGATTTGTTGAAGTTAATAATTTTTATCACCTGGTTCGTTAAATTTGCAGTAGGAAGTACAAGCACATATGTAGCTATATTGACTTCAGTAGGATTTCATATTCATAGGCAGGTATGTATTTATGCCCACACCGATTTAATAAGGAACAACATTCCGAGATTGAATTTGGCAACATCATATCTTCATTTAAATAAATATGGTAGTTAACTACTTACGTTTATAAAATGTACACAAAATCAGCAAACAATTCCACCGATGCATTTTATGTTTTTATTATTATTTTTTTCTATTCTATTTTGCCCGTTTCTATTTATATATTCACTATTTGCCTTTTAGCTTTTTGTTTGGTTACAACCTTTTTGTTTTTTTTTTTTATCTACTTTTTTCTTCTTCAACGCACTTCAAATGAGATGCAGTTTATTTCATTTTTTATTAACTAAGTTTTATTTTATTTTTATTTGCTGCTCTGCTCTTGTATAATAAAAATATTTATTTTTGTGGTTTTATATATTACCAAACTCATTTCGTATGAACTGCCCAGCATCCCACAATCTTCTGTCAACCAACACGATTCACTTTCAACTCGATATTAAAACGGTTAAAAAAAAAATTAAGTTTATTTGAGAGCTTATCGTCAGGAAGCAAACAAAAGAAGAGCAAGAGCAGTGAAATACAAACAAAAAAAAAAACGATAAAATACGCTACGAAACAATAACACGTATCCAATGAATAAATTGTGTTACTCGCTTGCATGTATTGAACTAAAGAATAGCCCCGTTTCGTTTAACCTTAACAGCTGACTGGCGAAACCGGAGCAGTAAATCTGTGCATCACAAGCATAGAAAAGGTGGCGCCGCGGCACACAGTGTGTTCGAAATGAAAGTCTGTTAATAAAAATCAATTTGGCGCATTCGTTCAATAAGTATGTACGAGTACACACTAGTACATTCATACATCTGTTTTATATATCGAAGTACAGTGTACGGCGATAATTCAAACTCCGTTAATTCGTCAACCTCAATAATTCGTAACAATGCATTGGTCCCTTGAAAAAATCGCGTTAATTCACTAAACGCCCATAGATTTTATTTTGCTCCTCTTATTAAGTGGTTTTTTTTTCTTTTGTTTGACAATGCAAGTTTGTTCCAGCTTTTATAAATNTGTAACAATGCATTGGTCCCTTGAAAAAATCGCGTTAATTCACTAAACGCCCATAGATTTTATTTTGCTCCTCTTATTAAGTGGTTTTTTTTTTCTTTTGTTTGACAATGCAAGTTTGTTCCAGCTTTTATAAATCGTAGTTGGTTGTTGACAACCTCTTGTAATTCCTAATGCAAAGCAAAATTCTGCGCAGTTGAACTTTGAAAAATAAAACATATTTAGTAGGCGTTTATATATAGTATAGCGTTTATGTCTAGCATTAACTATATTTCCCGATCGAAATCTGGAGCCAGAAGGCCTAAATTAAGTTAGTTCAACTATCAAAAACGTCTGACTATCATATCCGCTCACATCGATAATTCCCGCGAAGATTGGTCTCTGCAAATAGACTGATGGTATAGCACTCAGCCTAAAAAGGTTCACAGGTCCACCGAAAGTTTCAGTCTGTCATATGCTCCTGCTACAATACCCGCAGGAGTCTAAGAGCCGTTGTAGCTGTTGCTATTGTTGTTGTTGTTGTAACAGTTCACAAATTCTCCAAAAATAGTTTTTGGGGAGTGTTCCTTGAGTGAAAGTGCTTGACCAGATATAAATCTGGGTCGTTCCGATTATGTGGACCCCACTGTCGTGGAAACGGTCTTAGAGCCATCTGGGTGCCTAGCTTGTCCCTGTGCCTTGATGATAAGTCCTTATCTTTGCCCTCTTTCGCGAAATTTAGTAGAGTTCGCTTTGAAGCCCTTTCAACTGTAAAAACCTCCTGCGCTGCCGTCGGGCATGTGCGCATTGCTCCTGTACTGCTAGCAAACGCAAGACTTTGAATCTTGGTGAGGGTATTCCTCACCGTTACTAGAGTAACCCTGGAAGCCATCTCATGCGTTATCACAAAGGACCCTGAGTCTAATTGAGTCCACTTAGGACTGCCATCTATCCTGGAAACCGAAGCCAATGCCCCCTAGGCTACTATTTGTTGGTGGTACTATCATAGTGTGCATGCATATCGGAACATGGATATGCCCACTAGACGAAAATGAATTCTCCACAGGACTTTGGAATCCAGGATAAGTCCCAAATACTTCGCTTCTGTTCGTCTTGAGAGCTTCTTTTTTTGGTGAAGGGGACGATAGCTGTCTTTAAAGATACATCCGTGCCCCATCTTTGTGCTAGGTTAAGTCCTCTTTGGACGAATTCGCAGAGGGTACTTGCGGAGCAGAGGAGATAACACCAATCCATGCGGGCACCCTCAAGTCCCTTGCTGACAGCATTTACTGTTGTTGTTATTGTACTCGTGACAGTCGATGATGAACTATGTAGCGCCAGTATGGACGACAGAAGCCATCCCAACAACGTAACACGTGAAAGGCCATAGTGCAAGCTAGATATGTGGGGTTACACATACTTAACAGATATGTCTTGGCTGAACTCATATGAGTATACATCTGTACATTGACGTCGTTCGCTTTGTGTTGTCGCTTTCTCCCCGTCTGGCTCGCTGAGTCGGAAGATGAGGAGACTTTCTGTGGTTCTTGTTGTTTTTGTAACAGCATATGTATAAATTCGCCAAAAGGGTTTGAGGAATGATGCTGGAGTGACAGTTCTTGGCCAAATATAAATCTGGAGCGTTCCGGTTACGTAGACCCGACAGTCGTTTAGGTCGAGCACTATGCTGCTACGATAACAATATGTAATCCCAAATTTTGTTCTGAAAAACTGTGTTTAATGGGCAGATAATTTTTTAAACCTACTTGAGAAAACAGCCTTCGTATTTTTTAACCGACTTCCAAAAAAGGAGGAGGTTATCTTTTTTTTTATGTTTGTATGTTACCGCAAACTTTAGACCACGTCAACCGATTTCGATAATTTTTGCATCGGAAATGTAGTGTCTCAGAGGTGGTTCCATACTAATCTGGCTAAGATCTGATCAGTNTTATGTATGTATGTTACCGCAAACTTTAGACCACGTCAACCGATTTCGATAATTTTTGCATCGGAAAGGTAGTGTCTCAGAGGTGGTTCCATACTAATCTGGCTAAGATCTGATCAGTGGATCATGGGGTATATATATAGATATTTTTTTTTTATATGAGAGTTGAAGTCGGTTTTTTTTGCTAAAAATTACTTGTTATTTTCCTTACACAATAACCTACAAAGTTTAACGATTTGAACATATCAAATACACTGTGCGTTGAAAGTTCGCAGCCGCAGTTTTAGTTGCACACTTAGTTACCCATTTATTTTTGCACATACATATGTACATACATACGCTGCTATTGAAAATCTAATTGAACTGCGAATGTGAAATGAGTACATATGTATGTATGTAGATAAGCCACTTGCGCCCCACAGTGACGTGCAAACTTTGTATGAGTAATGAAAAGGTCATTCCAAATTTATATTGCATTACGGGTATGTGGGGCAACAATTTTTGAATATAAAAACGTTGGGTGAGCCAAAAGCAATAAAAGAAGATCACTGTTTACAAGAGATTCTGCATACAATTAATTTTCATTTTATTAAGTTTACTTATAAAATAAAAATACACAATTAAATCAAAGTTTTTTTAGATCTATGGTTAATAATGGAAATGTTAACTTTCCAATAAATGCAAGTGGAATGCTGTTGTTCACAAAAACTTTATAAAAAATATTTCGAAACACTTGTATTAAATACAAATTTGTGACGTTAATTTTATACTAATAAAATATATTTAAAGCATCGAGTGTGCGGCAGAAACTTAGATTTTTCGACTAATTTTTATGCAATGGTAAATAAACATGAATCTGTGTTTGTATGTAAGTATATGCATATAGATTTCTATGTATATATTTATTTCCTTATAAAAAATGTATCTTTTCTGGTATGCTTCGCCTTTTCAGTAACGGTAATTGATGCACTATTGAGGAATAATCCAAGTCATTAGCCCATTTATAGATGCTATGCGTATAAATGTAGTTAATTAATTCTGGTTTACATGCTTGTTACTTGGCTACTTGCCACAATTATTAATTAGAAAGACAAATGCAGCTTATAATATGTAGGTATGTATGTATGTTTTACNTTGTTCGTGCTTGTTACTTGGCTACTTGCCACAATTATTAAGTAGAAAGACAAATGCAGCTTATAATATGTAGGTATGTATGTATGTTTTACATATATTTTTTTAACTTATCCACGTTAGATTGGAATCTTTATGCGACAGTGGCAGTCGTGTTTGGGCTACAATCAGCCAATACACTATTTTCTTCGAATATGCTTTGTGCTTGCATTAGATCTTGATCAGCAGGTTCCAAGCGCAGTTGTGTATCAATAAAAGAATTCACTGTGACAGCGGTAGAGTCTACTTCAGTAGTACTAATGTTTGTATTTGTTAGAGTGATATTGTCATCAACCGGTGTTTCATTGTTCAATGCTGCTACAATTTGGCTATCCAAGTTGGTAGCTTCCTCTGTTGTCTCTGAAAGTTCGTCAGTGACACCAAAAGACGTTGAATTTCCCTCGTCGCCCACCTCAGGTTCAGTAGGTGCTTCTATATCTTCTCCGACACCGTTAAAACCATTCATTTCAATGTTCAATTGTTCGCCGCCATGTGACTTGATTTCGTTTACGATCTTCTCCCCTACTTTCGAATCCATTTCTGTAATTTTCTCTTGTAGTTTCAACTTTAGTTCTAAAGGCCATTTTTTATTCCATTCTCGGAAAAGTTTTATCTGCATAAGAAAATATGAGTTATTTTAAGAAAGAGCAGGAATTTACTTATATATATGTACATATTAACAAATTAAAATAATACTTTTTAAAGTGGTAAAATTTAAAAGCTAATTTTTAGCTCTCAAAAAGAATTTGCATTTTTGGCCCGGTTAAAACAAATCGAGCAAGTGGTATTTGGCACAATAAACACATTACTTACCCTGCATTGAAATAAGCTCATTGGCTTATCTTGGATACCCGCATGTGCCACTGAGTTCACCATCCCGTTCATATAGACTTGACCAGCACCAGCTTCTCCTTGCAGCAGATACTCCACCAACACCGGCACAAAATCATCACGCTGCAATTCACTCCACTCGTTAAACCACTGTATGATGTAACGGAACTCGCCATCAATTGATAAATTGTTCATACCCATTTTTTTGTCTAACAACCAAAATTTGTAGTAAAGTTACGGTAGCACAAATATTAATCTCTGCTCCTACTGATTTGCTACCAATTGATTCAATTAGCTAGATTCTTCTAATGTATTTACTTTTATGTAAGTTTGCTGCTGGCTCCGTTAGTGCATTGCAATCAACTGATTTTTTATTATTTCACTTTTCATTAAAAACAGCTTTAAGCTATGCGTTTTTTTTTTATGCCAAGCCGTTCACTTCACTGAACAAATGCAAATGCTAGAGTCTAGCAAGGTGTTTTCTTCGACGCCTCTCATTTCAACCCAGCTCACCTTTTCCGCACTTCTCTGCTGTGTGAACTCTGCGCTGCAATTTTCTTCCACGATCAACCCAAAGATGAAAAACTAGAATCTCTGAATTACCTACAAATAAGAGTACGTACATATGTACATGTTTGGTCGTTATGCAGCTGCAGTCCAGTGTTGGACAAATACACACGTACGAATATAAGCTGAAATGGTTACTGGACACTGGCAATTGGCTGATGTCTGACTTTAACAAATATTATTTTCTCGTTTGTTTGGTTTTTATTCTGCATTACTTGTTGTTGCATTAACAATTTTTATGAGGCTCCAAATGCATTTTACCTTTGTTGCTTTGTGCATGTACACTGCACTACCAGCCGCTTTCGCGCTGCTGTATCGACTTATTTTTGTGATTTTTCTATTTTACTGACATCCTAATCGGGTTGGAATCAATATGCACCCATGAACCAAAAATACAAGATAACATAAAAACGCGACGTTGTATCAAAGAACGTGAATTTACCTTCTTTGCCTTAACATTGTTTCCAAGATGTATCAAAATAAAAAAATGTTTATAACTTCAACTGTAAGCTCAGCATTGTTTCAAACATGTCCACACATGGGTAACATTGACCGTTTCATTGCGTGTTTGACACTTGTGTTTGTAACAATGTTCCTCGTGTATTCGCCGCTTTAATTCAGCATGACAACATGTTTTAAGCAGTTTAATGAATAATTTTACCTAAATTGTGGGGACATATTCTTCTAGGAGTCGGGGATGGAAAATTATATTTTGAAATTGTACCAAAGAAGGTCATCCACGTATCATGTAATACATTTACGTTCTTTGAATTCACATATTCTACGAATTCTTAAAAACGTAGATCCAGACTTACGAACGTCAATGGATTCACGTCTGATGCCAACTTTTGTCCATTGTGCATACTGACAAGTGAAAAAAGAATCAGATGTTTTCCCGAAATGCCTCACAGCTGAGATCACCTGATTCTATGTGCTACAGGGTTACACTCAATATATATAAACAAAAAAAAAAAACTTTAAACGGACTGACAAAACCAGCAAGAAAAGCTTTATTAAGTTTAGGAGTCATTGACGAAAATGCTTCAAAATATTAAACTGCAATGTAATCATAGGAATTCGTTTACTTCGATGCGTATTTTGCCAATTTTTAAGGTTAATTTAATACTTTAGTCCTTTTCAACATCCCTTTAAACACCCTGTCTAACATTTTGGCAGGTTATTTCTATGTATTTACAGGATATTTCTATGTATTTTCTAGGCGGTTTCCGGGCAGAAGAACATTTTTCACTTGTATCAAAGAACGTAAATGTACATTTACGTTCTTTGTCTCTACGAAAACTCTCATGTAAATTTACCAATATATTTCAAGACTTCTGGCACCCCTAGCAACATATGTCAAAAAATTTCCTCTACGAGACGAACACTTTTTTCATCTGAGAAATAAAGCAGGTAAATTGCGAAAAGTTTTAATAAATTTTATACAGGCAATGTTTAATCCAGTTTAACATTAAAATTAAATTTATTTACAAAACAGTACAGAAAAGGGAGAACGAGTTCTGCAAGTGAATTTGCAAATAACCTAATTGAAAATACAGCGCCAACGCATTCACTTGCACGAGTAGCAAGCCCCCACCATAAAGGAAGCGCAGCGTAGGACGGTGATAAAGGAATAAATTTGTAAAGAAAAGTTAAGGGAAAGTTATTTGAAATATGTCGGCGACAAAAGTAGAAGTGCAACAGAATAACGAGGACCCTAGTGGGGTGAGTAAAGAAGTCGTCAACGACACCGACTCAGCGTCAGCAACCCTCAACAATGCAATGAACGAGAATAATAATGCGGCGGAGAAGGCGACTAAAATGGATACGTCAACCACGACGCAAGAGGCGACCAACAATGGTGTAGATGAGCGTAAAGAATTAGCTGAAAATTACAAAAATCAGGGGAACGAACTGTTAAAAAGTAAGTCAAAACAAGATTTACACCTGCTGATAGGCTATTCACACGAGGAATGAATGATATGATATAGTCATTGTGTAAGAAATGTATTGCCCGGATTGTTTGTAAAATCGCTGCCCTTGCGTTTATTATGTACACGCGTGTGTCAAACTAAAGATGAAAGCGCGCACCCCTTAACCGTGCTTCAATCTAACCTTAAAGCATTCGATAGAAAAAGCAGACGACAAATAGGAAATCGTTGTTGGTATTATATGTATGTTGTTGCCGTTGGGTGTTAATTGATATCTGATAAAAGCGAATTTAGCTTTTGTAATAGTTGAGGGCCCGAAGATAAAGCAAACAGCTTGATTATTACTTTTTAATTGTAATATCTCATCACCTACTTGTAAATAAGAATATCTATTGATATATCCGTAAATTATAATATGTTTAATACACAATTTTCACTTAATACCCTAGTTTGTTATTAATTGAAGTACTTATGTACCTACATATGTTTAAGAAAATATACGAAAATGTTTAGGAACTTATAATTTTACCAATCACACTTTGTTTTCTCAGATAAGGAATTCACTAAATCAATCGAAATGTACACCAAAGCTATAGAATTATATCCGTGCGCTATTTACTATGCCAACCGTTCACTAGCTCATCTGCGGCAAGAGAGTTTTGGATTCGCGCTGCAGGATGGTATTGATTCTGTCAAAACCGATCCAACCTACCTGAAAGGGTACTATCGTCGTGCTGCTGCACACATGTCTTTAGGAAAATTTAAGCAAGCCTTATCCGATTTTGAATATGTAAGTTATATATAAATATATAATAAATACTTTAATGTATTAATAGTACGAGTACTTTGAAATTTACAGGTCTCAAAATGTCGTCCTAATGACAAAGATGCTAAACTCAAGTTTACGGAATGCAATAAAATAGTTAAAATGCGTGCTTTCGAACGTGCCATTGCAGTTGATACGCCCGAAAAAACGTTAGCGGAGATGTACAAGGAATTAGAAGATATAAGTAATTATGTTTAAATTAACATTTATTTAGTTTTTATAATAATGTATATTTTCAGCTATTGAAGATGCTTATACGGGGCCGGCCCTCAAAGATAATAAAGTAACATTGGAATTCATGTTAGAACTAATGGAGCATTATAAGAGCCAAAAAATATTGCATCGTAAATACGCCTATAAAGTATGTGCAAAATTCAAATATCGATTTAGATGTGAGCGGTTATTTTCCATTTATACATAATTATAATATATTTTAGATACTCTGCGATATCGATGAGTATATGCGTACTCAGCCTTCTCTGGTCGACATTAATGTGCCCGATGAATCTAAGTTTACAATTTGTGGTGATATTCACGGTCAGTTTTATGATCTTATGAATATATTTAAAATAAATGGCTTGCCGTCGCCCACGAATCCATACTTATTCAATGGCGATTTTGTTGATAGAGGCTCATTTTCTGTGGAGTGTATTTTTACACTATTTGGCTTTAAACTTTTATATCCGAATCACTTCTTTATGTCACGAGGTAACTATAAACTTCAACTGAATTTTGTTAATCGTTTACCAATTATAATAAAAATATTCATAGGCAATCATGAGAGCATTAATATGAACCAAATGTATGGCTTTACTGGTGAGGTGTCAGCTAAATATACATCCCGAATGGCTGATATGTTTACACGTGTATTCAATTGGTTGCCACTATGTCACTGCATTAACAAAAAAATTCTTGTTATGCATGGTGGTCTATTTTCAAGTGATAATGTCGTTTTGGAAGATTTGCGTCGCATCGATCGTAATTGCCAGCCACCAGAGGAGGGTCTCATGTGTGAGCTATTATGGTCCGATCCGCAGGCATGGCCTGGTCGTGGACCTTCAAAACGTGGTGTGGGCATACAATTTGGTCCCGATGTCACAAAAGCGTTTTGTAATCGCAATAATCTGGATTATGTTGTACGTAGCCATGAAGTCAAGGATATGGGTTATGAGGTCACACACGACGGTCAGTGTATTACTGTATTTTCAGCACCTAATTACTGGTAAGTTTTTACGAACTCCTTTTTTTCTAATCAAAGAATGAGATTTTCCCTTATGATAATTATTTAAGTCAGACTTCTTTAGCGGCGGTAGTTTTTATTTATTTATTTATTACGGTCATATGACCTACATATATATACACATAACCATATAAACAAATATTACAAAGTTCACATTTATACATTAAAAGTAAAGATCGCGTAATGTTAGTTTTCGTTTGCAGTTTTTTTTAATGGTAATTACAAAATGCCACCATAAAATACTTCCTTCGGCGGTTTTAGGTTAGATTAAAAAAGTTGGAAACTTTTTAGGCCTCTAATATTTCCGTTTCCCACTAAGGCCCGCCGTAGCTTATGAAAGTTGGCAGCACACTTTCCGAGAGCTTAAGAATAAGATACGTAAGATACAGCGACAGCAATTTCACCTCTGTAGTGTGGCCCAGACGCACTTATGTATTTTCTAATAATATCCTCAAGGCGATCTATACTTCAAAAACTACCCAGGTGTGCTTCAATGAAACATTAAAACATCTTCCTAAAAAAACTAAAGCTAGCGACCACACGAATTTATATGCTGTTACAACAACAACCATAAATTATGATATATGAAGACTGTTAGCGTTGTTACAGCAAAAACATTGATTTAAAGAGTTTTGGGTTCTGGTTTCCCAGACCCGACCCAAGTTCAATTTTCGTTTTTAGTTATTCCTATAAATTCCTTACATACCTAAATATACATACATAAATACTATATTGTCAAAGTATCATCTTTTGATTTTGCACTCTCTATTGCTTCTATTCGTATTAACATTGCATATTATGAAACTTCATTTGATTACAGTGATACAATGGGCAATATGGGTGCTTTCATAACAATAAAAGGCAATGATTTAAAACCAAATTTCCAATCGTTCGAGGCTGTGGTAAGTGCCCCTTTTTACTTTACTTGTATTTGTGCAAATTTCTATGTTTTTTTTTTTAAATTTATGGTATTTTTCCTTTTCATTGTAGCCTCACCCTGATGTCAAGCCAATGGCATATGCAAACAGCTTAATGAGCTTGCTTGCGTAGTCATATAGTTTAAGTTGACTTTGTATAGTACGTATACATAAAATGGGCAAGCGTTTGAGCAAGTATTGTATTATTCAACAAAAATCAACAATCGACAAAGAACACAGATATCAGCATGTCTTACGATTACTACCATGAAATGAAGTCAGAAATTTGTTAAGAAAAATTAAGGCTTTTGAAAGAGTTTGCAAATTTGTTTCAAAAACAATAATTGGTGCTTAGCATAGAACTCCAAAAATGATAATCTACTGATTACAATCAGCCCTAAAAAACCAGCAAAAAACAATGAAGATTCATTACTATTATTTGAACAGCATACCATAATTAACGTTTTAAAGTCATTGTATCCAAAATAGGCATTGTTTTAGCAAAGAAAAAAGCTACAATAAATATATATGTTAGTCTTACTTTTCTACACAGCTATTTGACCAACTGCTCAGAAAACAACATTTAATTCAATTACGTAAAATACACATTTATACAAATATACAAGATGTGGTTAATTCTGTTTTCATTTATTAAAGTCAAAGATACGTTTGTAAATGAAGAAGCAGTGTCATTGCACAACACTTGGAAGGTGTTGTGTGAAAATGCTTTTTTTTACAAAAATTGAACTGTTTACACATCACCAATTGTTTGCAATTTTTATTATCCTAACAAATACATATGCGTGTTAAGTCATCCTCAGTACGTTTTAGTTTTATTTAAATTTAAACACTTATACAATCATACAAATGTATAGAAATAGAGATTGAAAAAAGAAAACAAATAATTTGCTATGAAAAGATGCAAAAGTGTGGTTTTATTCATACATATAGATGCTAAAGCATACACTTAAAAAGTACTGGGCTATTTTATTTTAATATTTTAAAAATAAGTACAGAATTACTGCTCTTTGCTGCATGCATTGTATCTATTTTTCCTCTATTGAGTTTGGTGTAAGAAGTAAAAAGACATTGTATGCAAATAAAGCCGCCTAGTACATACATAGGTGCATGCACGTTGGAGAGTGTTTTAGCTTATCTTTTGATGAATATACATATACTTACGCTTGACTGCGTGGATGCCACTAACCACTAGTAATAGATACTTAATATGTATGAAAAGGCAGGAACGCATGTTGATATGCGTGAAACCGAATGAACAATGTATAGAGCAATTAAAACAAAAATATGTATCAAACTAAAATTTTTAATAAATAAAAATTCGAACAAGTTTATAAATAGATACTGTAATTTTATTTTTCTCATGCTGCAACAACATGGCTACACTTCTTTCTCGATGGCAGTTGCTACAAGATTTTTTTTTACTTTACAATGACTTGAAATGTTCCACAAAAACTGGATTTTCATAAACAGAATAAAACAAAATTTGTAGTCAAAAACAATCACTTCTAGACTTATTTTAATAATAAAAATTTCGGCCAATACCATTTCGAAATCTTCCAGTTTCTTATTTTACCAAAAGCGTTCGCCGATTAGGTTAAAAAAAGCTTTATTGCGAAGACAGTTTCTCGGATTACAGGAGTTGGAGTTGCATTGTGTGTTCTATGACTTATCATATTGCATTACATTGATTTGGAAAGTTGATACAACTGTCGACTAGGCCTTTGAAACTTTGCACGAGATGAGGTATTTGCAATGCAGCGCAAAATAACAATAATTATTATAAATACGTATATCCATATATGTAGTTGGTTTTGTTTTTAGTAATTCTAATGATTTGAATGCACCAACGTATTTCGAAGAACGAAGGTATTCGTCTAAGTATAAACATGTATACATATAGTATATCCGCTAATGGGTTTCTCTCTTCAAAGAACAAAATTCAACAGCATGCACCAGATCGATGACGAACGAGTCAGTGGATGTCAACCAGCACAACAGAATCGCGGCAGACAGCGTTTGAGCGCACCCTCACCTCGTTTTCCGCCCTCACCACGTCAGTATGAGGCACATGAGTTTGGTTTATGTGAAGATGAAGAGTTTCAACATCCACGCATGTTTGAAAATCTAACTTGTAAGTGTGCACAGCTAGCGTTTCAAATTGTAGGCACGTTGTTTACCATACCCCTCACTAGATGAAAAGAATGCTGATGCATTTGAAGCAATGCGCGCGGAAAACGCAAGACCACCCTATCAACAACAGCCCAGATTCAATGTCTCTGACCTCCCATCGGAGCAATTGGAAGATTTTTCGAGTCCACAATTTAGCGGTGCTTATGATGAAGAGGACTGTAATGAATGTTCAGAGCAACCACAAACACCGGATATTTGTGATATTTCTGCACCAGACTTTTGTGATGTATCTGACGCCTCACCTTGGCCGGATCAAACACCCCCACCAAGGCGTGCGCAGTCGCCATCGAGACAACAGCAAGGGCAACACTATACAAGCGAATGTTTGGACGATCAATCGGCTCCAATGTACGATAGTCCAGGAGGATCACCTACACCGCAAGCTCATTATACTCCTATACGTCTCTTGGACACCCCGGATGTGTGTGCTCCATCACCACCGGCGCCCACGCCTACACCTCCGCCTCAATTTTCACCAATAAGGTTTCAGCTTTCACCAGTGCAGTATCCGAGCGAATGTTTGGAAGACGTTACAGTGCCTTCGTTTACACGTACGCCTTGCGACACGCCGACACCACCTTCGCCACCAAGAATACAAATGCCACAGGACTTGCCTTCTGACATGGTTTGCGAAGTCAGTGCTCCGTCTTTTCGTTCACCTGCAACGCCTTCGCTGTCATTTCCAAGTGAGCCGTTAGACGAAATAACAATGCCTTCTTTCGAAAATGCGTCCTGCGGTTCACCTTTGGACAGGCGATTTCTTTTGGACCCAAGATTAGCCGAAGAAAGCCCACCCTCTTTTGCCGTTTCTGGTGCTTCATCATCAAGGCGATCGCATTCTCGAAGAGATACATCGTGTGTGCTTATGGGAACACCACCTCCTGCGTGTCCAACACAGCGTTCAGTTTGCCAACCATCACAGCAATACGAGCCAACTCCCATACGAAAACGCACGTCCCCGCCACGAAGATTTAATCTAGCTCAGACAATGGCACAGGATTACCCACCTATGCAAAGTTCATGTCCGACAGACTCGCCTACTCCTCAAGCGCCGCATTTTTCATTCTATTCCCCAACACCGGTCGGTAAAGACTCTTTTCCCGGAGAATGCCTAACAGACATCAGCGAACCGACATTCTTCGGCGCTTCTTATCGCAGCTCACCTCACACAAGGCAATTTCCAGGCAGTTTACCTAGTGAATGCCTTGGTGATATAACTGAGCCATCATATCAGATGACTCCTCCTGCGCGTACACCCTCTCTTCCGTGTGATCTACCGTTAGAGCAAATTTGTGACATGAGCCAACCCATGTATGATAGCCCACGCAGCGAACGTTTGTCTAGCATGTCGATGCCGTCCTTTGCAGATACATCATGCGGCTCTCCTTTGGATAGGCGGTTTCTTTTGGATTCTAGAATTATGGATGAAAGTCCGCCATCTTTTGCATCATCTATGCCATCCCCGCCTCTCATTTCACCGCCATGCAGATCGCCTTCGCCATGCGTGCCGCGTTCCAGAGCGCCAACACCTCAGCGAACTCTGTTTGCGCCCTCTTTTTCTCCATCCCCAAGACAGCGACGTTCTCGAAGTCCATCTCCTGTATGTCCACTAACACCGCCAGCACCACATTTCTCTTTACGCTCTCCTACGCCAATAAGATCCCCACCTATGCATTCAATACCAACAGATCTGCCGGAAGAGTGTTTAGCGAACATAAGTGAGCCAGCATATTTCAGTACCCCACCTAGAGCTTCACCTATGCGAAGATATTTTCCCAGTAACATGACCAATGAGTGTTTAGCTGATATTAGTGCACCATCTTATGAAATGACGCCACCCCCCAGAACGCCATCAATGCCACACGATCTGCCATCAGACTTGATATGTGACATGAGCCCACCGATGTACCAGTCCCCCGCCAGTGAGCATTTATCAGGTGAATCGATGCCTTCATTTGCAGACACTTCTTGCGGCTCCCCCTTAGATCGTCGATTTCTATTGGATCCATATTTAGAAGACGAAAGCATGCCAACAATGGTTTCTGGTGGATCGCGATCTATTTCCCCGGAGAGATCAGCGCCTAGGGCAATAGGCGACTCCAGCTTTGATGGGACGTATTGTGAAATTCTTCAACGGTTTAATGCATTGAAAGGCAAAATGTATTCCTCGCAGTGTGGAAGTCCGGGATCTCCTAGCATGAGCGGTGGAGTGATGCCGCCAGGTGAATGCATTCGAGAAACTGTTATAGAACGCACAGAAAATGAGAATGGACAACTAGAAAGCACCACTCAGCACATAGTTGTGACGATTGATCCATGCGGCTCTATGAAAACGCACACCAAAGAGATAAGAACGCAATTTCCACACCAAACACCAAGAAGATTAGTTCCACCTTCGGCGGACTCCGGGGTTCTTACCCAAAGTCCTAGGCCCGCTACACAAATTGAAAACTTGCGAAGCTCTGTTCGCAAGCGGTTGGGCTTTGACATCTCGGATATGCCCAGCGAAAACTTAGCCGACATGAGCCCGCCGTGTGCTGATGATTTACCTTCTATGTCCACCGAAAATATTTTGCAACATTTATCAAGTGTACCCGAGGAACAACTCACAGATATTTCTGCACCATCGTTTCGAAGTCCACCGATTCCATCCGTCTCGTATCCAAGTGAAATGTTGGAACAAATGTCGATACCATCCTTCGAAAATGCCTCTTGTGGCTCACCACTGGACAGGCGATTCCTATTGGATCCAAGATTGGCGGATGAAAGCCCTCCGACGCTCGCATCATCCTATGTTTCTTCGCCACAAGCTTCTTATGCGACTCATTCATCTGTGCCAAGCGCATCTGGTTATAGGCCTTATATGCGTGTTAGAACACACACTCATTCGCCTAAACAACATTCTCCTCAAAGAGCTTTTGAAGCGGAGCCAGCTAGCACTACTTCCCCACAGCGATTTTCGCTTAGGCCATCACCTCGCACAGCGTCTCGTTCGCCTACGCCAGTTACCCCACAGGCGCCTTACTTCTCCTTACATTCACCCACACCTATTGGCTCACCACCTGGACGTTCTTTCCCAAGAAGTTTGCCCAGCGGGCAGTTAATGGACATAAGTGAACCAGCGTACTTCAGCTTTCCACCTAGAGCTTCGCCACAAAGGCGTTCGCTACCTAAAAGCATTCCTAGTGAAAGACTTGAAGATATAAGTCAGCCATCATACCAGAAAACTCCACCACCCAGGACGCCCGGCACACCTACAAATCTACCAAGCGAAATGCTAGGAAATGTATCTGCGCCTTCTTTCAGTTCACCAGCCAGTGAGCACATTTCAAGTGTCAGTATGCCAAGTTTTGCAGATGTTTCATACGAATCACCTTTGGACAGGCGCTTCCTCTTAGATCCTAGATTAGCGGATGAAAGCATGCCTACATTACCTAGGACGCCGTCGACACATCAATCTTCGAGTACATCTAGACCTGGCGGAGCAAGACGTCGGCTCTCGTATAGTCAACCGGATTCAAGCAGAGGAAGTGCTAGGAGAGAAGATACGGCCAGAAGTAGATCGGAAGGTAGAAAAGACCTTGGTGAACACGGTGCAGCCACTGTAGAGCAAACGCACATCACAATAAAACAGAGCGGAACATATCAACAACAGCAAAGGGTATCGCCTGCAAGAAAACACGGTTCTCAAACCATAACTCAAGGTGAGCGTGGACAATCCCCCTTGATGGACGCATTAAAGGAAGAACTCAAAACAACAACGTCAATTCACTCTGTCAGTCACATATATCCTCAGGATTCTAGAGGAAGTCGAGCAAGTAGACAAGCTCCAAGTCGAAGTATGTCATTACCAAGCGAAAATCTAGGAGATATTTCAATGCCAACGATGGGAATGACCACCACAGGCTCTTCGCAACAACGCAAAATGTCACCAGCAAGTCAAAATCTGAACGATATTTCAATGCCTTCAGGTCCAACGTCTACATTCATGTCTACTACAGGCCGCTCATCACCGCGTACCAGGCGACGAAGATCTGTACAAGATGTTAATGATATATCGCCTATTTCGTTTGCAACTACGATACCGTCGACTAATATATCCGGGTCGAGTCCGGGTAGAGGAAATTCCAGTAGAAAATATACATCAACATCGTCGAGGGGGCTGTCGGGTTTAGCTAATTATGCCCCTTTCTCCGAACAAATACGTTCGCGTAACACCTCTGGCACATGCGATTGCTGTGATCCTTGCAGTCCTTGCTGTCCAACAGTCCAAAATAATGATTGCAATGACCCATGTGCGGGTTTTTCTAATTCTAATAGATCAAACAAAAGCGACAAGCGTTAGTGGCTAAAACGTGGTTGGTAAAATATGGACATGCATTTTAAATTAAGAAAAAAAAAATCAGTTACACTTTAAAAATTAATAAAATAACTATGCAATATTTTATGTGAAAAGCATATCAAATAAATACATAAACTTTTTCTTCTAAGCTTTAACGTCAAGCTTCTGGGGTCTCGGTAGTGCATACCAAATCTAGTATCCTGGCTTAATAGAACGCATGGCGGAATGGATTTTTATCTGAGTAAGTTCTTGAGTGGTCATGGCTGTTTTAATGCATACCTGTTTCAAACATGAGCACGACCCGTACTGCGACTTCTGTCGAAGTGGCGTGGAAGAAGATGTCCACCACGTATTCTTAGAGTGCCATCAATTCCATAGGCAGATGAATCATCTGAAACTAGCCGTTGGATGAGTGTTTACGTCACAGTCAGTAGTCGACTACATGATGAAAGGAGCCAGTGAATGGGCATCAACCAGCGACACACTAACTTAAATTTTGAAGAAACTCAGGGACCTAGAGAGACAGCGGCGTATCACCCGGGATTATTTTCACCAACCAAAGCGTAGGCGCGGACCGGAACCTAGGCCGTTCCAGCCACTCGAGCAGTGCGGCTTAGAAACTTGTGCTTTCAGACCGCGCCTTGAACATGAAACTTACCAATTAAATCGTAAGCGCGGACGTATCACGTTTTCGAGCCGTGAACGGATGTTACGATTCGAGCTTATTAAATATATTCAAGCGATTTATATATTCAGCCAAGGCGAATTTATATAAGGTGATAGCAGGAGTACAATAAAAAAAACTTACATATATTTTGTTTTTGCTTTGGCGGCATAAACTGTCAAAATCTGTAAGAGTGTGTGTGGAAATTCAAACAAAATTTTTCAATTTGACATAAGAAGCCGTGAGGCGAAACACATACACAAAATCAGCTGATTTAGTAACACCACCTTATATAAATTCACCTTGTATTCAGCCTTATCCTGAGTTTCGCCTGAAAAAAAATTCACCCGAAAATTTGTCATTCGCCCACAGTAAAACCATGGAAACCAAAAGTGAAAAGTGAACCGGTTCGGGGAAAATGAAACTCATGATAAGGCTGATTATAAGCAAGAAATGCCCCAACGAATATACAGTGACTGAAACAAGTATTCATATGTTGACTTTTTTAATTTTCACAACATTTTTCAAGCTGATTTTTTTTTTTGTTATTTTTTATAAAAATATTGTTGATGCTTTAATCGAAACCACAAAAATCGAAGTTTCAAACTTTATACAAAATAAAGACCAATTAAAAAAGTTTTGAACAAAATTTCGAACTATTTCATTTGAACCTTTAGAACATTTTTGGGTTTGCAGTTTTATAGCCCACAAAATTTTAATCTTAATAAAAAATCATCTGGCTAAAAAATCGCTCCCATTTTTTAAGTTTTTTTTTTCTGATAATTTTTTTTTTACAATGTTAGAATTTTTTTAACCCTTCGGGATTTTATATGTTATAGCGTTTGTCATTTCTGGAACGTTTTGGGTTTTATCGAGTTTTAGTTTAATAAAAAATCATCTGGCGCCCATTTTTACCAATTTTTTTTTGCTGATGATTTTTCGGAATTTTTTCTGAAACTTTTTTTAAGTCTTTAAGTTTTTTTCTGAACTCTTCGGGATTTTCCCTGTTATACTTTTTGTAATTTTTTCTGGAACATTTTGGATTTTATCGGGTCTTACCGTAATTTTTGGAGTTTTCGAGATATTTGGTGTTTTGTTTGAATGAAATTAACCAAATACTTTTATACTTAGTATTTTGTACTGTGTAAATAAGTAAATACTAAATTACTTGGTATTTAGTAACATCCAACAAAATTAGTAGATAGTCCTATGGTGTTTACTTCAACCTAGAAACCTAGAAATACTATTGTACTTAGTATTTAGAAAATAAAATTTTGCCCATCACTGTTACATATGTATGTACATATGCATATTCGTGCAAAATAATTCACTGCCCTTAATTACACAGTCCAACAAATTTAAACTTTTTTCGACAACAGATTAAGCATGGTATAATTTTGAAAGAGAACTGGCCATTGTCGAGAAAATATTTCTTATCAAAAATTAAGGGCGAACAATAAAACTTCCACAGCATTTAAGCAAAAAAATTATGAAAAAGTAGAATACGCCATAACCCCTTAACCACTGTTCAACGAAAATTTTCAGCACGATGTCCTCTTTTCAAAATACTAATCATCATTATTCTGTTTACAATCTTATTAGACATCGAGCTGTGCGAATAGAGCGATTGGGCAACCTGATTATTCTTGTTTAAGCTGAACTATGTATGCCTTTATAAAACCGTTTAAACCAACTTTTTTAAAATGATTTTTTTTTTTCTTAAATTATGAATTACCTTATTTAATTACAGCTGTTGTACATTTTTTAAGCAAATACATTAACACTTTTTCTGCATTTTCTCTATAATTACTTATATGCGCTTTCTTCAGCACAACCATATACGTTAGAGGTCCATTATATAAATAAAGGCTGTGGTAAAACTTTACAGCTAAATCTTGCAATTCCCTCGGCTGCTCTTTGGCAAGATATAAGGAAACATTTTCAGCGATTTCATTTAAATGCTTACCATCAATTTGTATGCTCTGAATGAGATTAGCAAGGTTTTCGAGCAGAATCACTTGTAGTTTATACTCTTGTGTTTGACTGAAAGAAAAAATTAAAAGAAACTATGTATTAGTATTGGGAAAATTAATTATCGGTCATATCTATAGCACGCCATTTCATAGTGATATTGTCTGCCCCTTATGTTTATTTTTTAATTTTCAAGAATTTTCAATTAAAATACAGTTCATTCTCTTACAAACCCCATATAAACCAAAGTTTAAAGCTTTGTAGAAAACTTGTTTTTCGTTTTTAGTATTTATGGCCTATAAGAATTATATTCAACATTTTTTATTGAGCTTGAGGCGATTTTTAAAGAAAATCCATTGTGGAACCAACAACCACATGATCAAGTTTAAATAGCACTGGAATATCTGCGCTTGATTATAGTTGGCTTAACAAATGTAATAATTGGAAAAGCGACAAGAATTTATAAGGGCTTTGTTAGAGAAGGATGGTATTTTAATTGAAACTTCCTTAAAATTTAAAATAAATATAGGTGGCAAACAATATCACTTTAAAATGGCGTGCTATAGATATCACCGATACCGTTCATATGTACATATGAATACATACATATATCGTAACCCCAATGCAGAAATACTCTAATATTTTGTCTGTTTACAGAATAATTAAAAACGGTATACAAGTTAAAGTTTTTCAGTCGCGATTTTCTTAAAAAACTCTTTTCTAATAAAGACTGCAAGTAGTCTTTCGACTCCTGCAGTAAGGTGGACGTTGGCAGACAATGAAGTAGCGTATTTTTGTATTAAGGTACCGATGAAACAAATTCAATAAAACTTACACTGTAATTCCCTCTACTCTGCTATGCTTAGCTGTGTTTCTCAAAAAATCATTTAAAAAGGGTACTACATCGCTACCAAAGCAAAAAAAAATAAATATTATTGTTGCATTAATTAAAAAAAGCGCAGTAACATACTTTACGCTACGTTTTAATATAAATTCCTTGGCATAAGTCGCAAGCACATTCAACAAAGTAAAACAGCGGTTCAAAACAACTGCATCCTTATTGCGGAACTTCTCTACTAAAGGTGACCATATTAAATGTACAAGTGGCAGAAGCTCATCCTCGTAGTCATGCAGCAAAGGCACCCCACAAGCCAAACACTCGAGGGCAAGTATCTGATGAGTTGTTTCTCTAAATCCAACGTATTTCAGTACTTGATTTATTATGTCTTTAACCATCTCAATATGACGTGGCAATTGTGGTTTTAAGTCCACCTCTTCATCCTTCATATCAACATCATCAGCAGCGCTGGTTGCAGGATTTGCATTTGATAAGCTTTCCATATTAGAGGCATCACTTTCTTCGAAAGGACTAGGCCTTTCCAAAATATCTAGCCAATTTCGCAGAGGATCGACGTCTTGCATTTCCTCCACTTGCATCGTCACAGACGCGACATCAGCATTGCTAGTTATCTTCCAACGGGCAACATTTCGCAGGAACGCATTAAAGACACGCAAAAAAGCATCAATATTTTCAGATTGTTGGGATTTGCTGCATTCGTTGCGAATCGTTTGGAAAATGCTCTCTAAATGCGGCAACGATCTTCTACTGCTTAGCTGTAGCACAACTGTGAGTATGTCCACGGCAGCATAACTCTCGGGTGACTACAACATATTATACAAATATTACATAAAAAGAAAATAGGATGCAAAATTTTGATATATGTATGCACATACATATGTAAATAAGTACATACCCGCTTTAAGATTGAATTGAGGTGATAACTGATGTAATCTGTGTGTGTTTCTATTAAATGTGTGACTTGTGCGAATTTCAGAGCCTTTTGTATGGAAACCAGACAAAAGTTGGCCGCTTGGTTAACTATTGTATTGCTACTTGCTAAGAATACATATAGATAAATTTTAATTAACTCATGCATATAAAAACAAATAGATAGCATTACATACCCACTTTCAAAAGCACTTTGTGAAGACAGCGAAATATGTAACGGTCAAACCTGTCGCCGTAAAACAATGAGCAGTGCCCTAAAACGTCCAGTGCTAGGCATGTGTGCAGCACATTGAATTGGGCATCCAACATTGTTACACGTTCAGATTTGTTCACTGGTTATAGAAATAGATAAATATCAGTGATTAATAACTCAATAGGGCGGGACGTAAATAGCAATCGGAAATATTGAGATCTTTCTATTACATATGTACTTGTCTATTAAAAAATTTTAAAATTATCGATTCGTACCAAAAAATACGCCATTATTTAAATTTGCATGATAAACATCGTAGTTGCAATGTTAAAATAAGATATTTTCGGATAATTCTATTAGTCACATCCAGAGGTCGCGAATAACGGTCACCAAGCGCGACGAATACCGAATAAAAAAGACGAAGCATTTTGAAAAAACAGCTTAGCTCCGAAAAAGTCCGAAAAAACTGAAATTTTAAACCAAAAGAACCGAAAATTCTGAAAAAGTACGGAAATGTCCGAAAATCCCCCAAAAATTTCGTGTGTGATTTTTTGGAGGATTTTCTCGCTTGTTGGGAGCTAAAAATAATAAATAACATACAATAAATCCGAAAAAAACCAAGAATACCAAAGAATTTGGGGTTTAGGAAAGTTAAGGATTTTTCCAAAACTAAAAATAAATTTTTTCGGGATTCGTGGCGTCTAATTTTTGGAGACTTTTCTTCCGACTTTTTGATGTTTTCGAGATTTTCGGAACTCAAAATCAATATAAAACACAAAAATGCCGAAAAATTATCTAGTTCTTTAATAAGTAAAACACGAAGAATTCCGAAAAAATTCCTCGGTACTTCAACTCAGTAGTCTTCGTGTTTTTCGGAATTTTTCATGTTTCATATTTTTTTAATTCTGAAAAACTCGAAAAAATCACAACATGACCAAAAAATCTCCTCGGTGCCTTTAAGATGTTTTAGGGATTCTTTCTGTTTAATTTTCCGGGATTTTTCCGAAAGTTGTTTGGAACTAAAAATGAAACACAAAATACGATACGAAATACACGATTTTATATATTTACCTTCATCAAAATTTTTCTCATCATCGGAATCCACGTCTTGTGTTCGAATTTCAACCGCGGATTCATATAAACCCGGTGTCCGATCCACAAACCAGTCAGTTGGCTACATAATGAAAACAGAAACAAAAAAATTAAAATCAAGCTAACAAATATTCGAATATCTGAAATATATACTTTATCTACTTTAAGTCGCCAATTCGCATCCGGTTTCAATGCTAAGTACCAATGGTGGTCATTTAGTATTTCTTCAATAAGAGTTTCCACCAATTCCAAATCATTATGATCTTTGTCTTTTTTGGCAACTGTGCCTACCCAAAGCAGTAAAAGTAGTATCTCATTCATGGACTCATGATTTTGAGCCAACAGTTCCAATAGAAAGTCGTAAACCAAACGATTAAGGCCCTTGGTCTTGCCCAAAGTTTCACAAATATCCTTTACTAAATTAACGCAACGCTCACTATTTAAATATTTATATTGCCTCCAATGCAGTTTTGAAGCCTCAGCATAATCAGATTCCACTACTTCCTTAGTAGCATATTCTTCTTTTAATAAATCGCGGCTTGTTTTCATATCCACTGCAGACAATAGACACCTACAAAGCATTTCTAAATTTTTCGGAACCAAAAATAAACAATTTATTCTCGAAGCACTTAAATTGTTTAGAAATCCTTTTAAAAAAATTAACTCAGCATTTTGTTCAACATCTACGCAACGGTAAATTATACGAGGCAGTTTGGCTAGATGTTCATCGAACAACGTCTCAGCGTATTCATCGAAAATAGTCTCGTTGTCACTACCTACTTGTTGCAGTTGCGATAGTGTCTGCACACACATTCGTCTTATAAGTTTGTCCTCATCCTCTGACATGGCTATTACATTTTCTAGCAAATTCAAAAAGTTACTTGCAAGATTAGGGGCACAACGTTCTATTAGAGTACAGCACATGCGTGCATATTCTGTGCGAACAAGGACGGATTCATGTGAGCGCAAAATGCTTGTCTGTGTATAAACTATACGGAGTTTTTTGGATGTTTCATGAAACCACTCTTTAGAGCGGCCGTTGCTTTGCATGAGCTTGAGTCGATCTTCTATCTGTTCTTTTGAACATTTGCTGCTAATCATATCGTCTTTATCGGGAAATTTGAGACTTTGTTGTAGAACAGTATGAATTAGGGTTTTAAACTCATCTTTACTGTAACTACGTTTGATTATGGCCTCATTCGATTGGTCGAAAACTACACATAATACGCGACTCAACGCTTTAATGGCTATCTGAAAATTTGAGAAAAGTAAAACATAATAGTCTATGCTGTATTAGTAAAAACGTTTCTCTGTAATTAAAGCTATTTGTATGGAATAATACTCATAACTTATGGACTTACTGATTTTAGTGTTTCACCTAATTTATCATCAGCAAGGCAAGTCTTTAATAAGACCGTAACAATTTTAGGCAGAAATATAAAAGTTGTGTCCGCAACTTGATTTCGTAGCACTACATCAGTGAACTCCGCTTCATTATGAACATAGAAAACTGTCATTAGGCACTCAAGAGAAGCGGTTCTAAATATTCAGATCGAAAAATTTACAGTTGAATACTAAGTACACTCTTTTCCATTACTTACACTAATTTACGATATTTTTCTTTTTCAATAAATTCGACCAAAGATAGCAATATTTGGCCTAAAAGCACTGCAGATTGTTGTGTATAAAATGATTCGAGCACGTCGCTACTGGACCGACGCAATACCTCTGAAGTGCACTGAGCTGAAGCTAGTTTTAATTCCTCACTCAAATTGGTTCGAGTTGCAATTGCACCCGGTTCACGGACTTGCTTTAGCACAATTACTAGTAAAGTGCGCAGCTCTTGAACATCTTCCAAATATAATTTGGATACAACAATGCGAACGCAATCTAAAATGCCTGCCATTAAATCCTGGCTTACTCTATAAGAATCCAGTTATTATTGCATATTTTCGTTGATAAAGAATAACATACCCGTTAAGCTCTTCTAACTTAAGTACCAATGGCGCGAGTATCTGTCCATGGAATACTTTCATTTGTCGGAAATTAAATTGCGTGAGTTCACTCCTCAAGCGCTCCAAGTGGGCTCTGTTCGGCGCACGTAGAAACATATCAAGTGCTGGTTTTACTTTGAGAACAAATTGCTCAAACGAAGCCATTTTTAACCTTACATTTAATTTAAATTTTCACGCGAAATTTTTCATATGGATAAAACTCAATGCAAGAAAATGCAAACACGCCGGCTCCTTGCGATGTAAACAATTAAATTTCATACAAAAAAATTAAATCAGCTGTTTTCAAGGTCGATGAAACAGCTGGCAATTGTTAAAATTTATCGATTACTTTAGCTTCGTTTATTAAACTTATTAGGTTTGTTCCACACGAGGCCGCGGATACCCGCGGTAATAGAGAGCGAATACGTTCCACTTCTGGCTTGTTAATGTCTTCTTCTGTATTCACGAAACAGCCCGGACTTTTTTTCCGGGCGCAAATGTGCAAAGGGCAATTTGAAATAAGAGCCGTTGTTTAAATCCGAAACAAAATTTATAACTTATACCATGTTCTGACCGACAACGAAAACACTTTGAAAACGTGTTTTGGGAGTGTGTGCTGAAGGCTGTTCACATCGGCTGTTAGTGTTTTCGATGACATTTCTTACATCCTCTCATTACAGTTTTGCTACACAAAAACAAAACCAAAATGCTTTTCCCTCATTTTCTTTTCATTAGCAACCTCTTACTTTCATTCTTATTTTACTTTTGCCAGCCAATTAACAATAAATCCGAAATGGCGTATTAATGATGATAAAATATGACTTCCACTTCGATAAATAATCGAAAAAAACGAATGAAGACACCGATTGGAATGAGTGGAACGTGAGTTTTCAAGTAGTTTTCAGCGAAAGCTGGTTTTCGTTTGACAGATTTTACATTGACGAAAACACAAGTTTTAAGTCGAAAACCAGTTTTAGCAACGAAAACATGTTTTCGATGTCGGTCAGAACATGGTATTAGGGTTTACACCGGACAATATTGTCAAAATGATGTGTTTGTTGTAATATGAATTCGCCGTATTTACAACAAACACATCATTTGACATGTCTTGACAATATTGTCCGGTGTAAACCTAAGTAAAACATAAAGTGGAAAATACCACAGAATTTTCAGGAAATGTAGTTAATTAGTAATTTTATTAGCTATATAAGATACATACACTGTAAGTTCGTGCGCAAGGGCAACCCTATACTTTACTCTACAATTGGAGAGTTAATAAAGTTAGTGCAGCGAGCAGAAGCAAGTCGAAATACCGTCAAGAAACAAGGAAAACAACGAGAAGAACGAGAGCTCAGCCAATTAGCTGAAAATATAATTTAATTGTATGATATGTAGTTTAAATAAATAATTTAATTTCATTTTTTCATTGTACCTAAATAATCATCGTGTCACGTCAAAGCTGACATAATAAACACATTTCTATTTTTAAAGTCGAGTTCATTTTTTATGTACACGTAAAATCATTGGCGCGTATTCATAGTCCACCCACTAAGTCGAAACTAATAAAGTTGCAACTTAAATTTAAGTACCAACTTAAAATTCACTTCTATTCATAGTCGCATTTCAGACTTCTACTAAGTAGTTTTAACTTAGTTTTACGATATTGCAAAACGAGTGTGAAAATGAATAATTTTTCTTTACGATATTTTGGAAAAATTACATTTTTATTAAATAATGTCTATGTATATATATAAAATCTGACTGATTCTGACTAGACCGGTCTCGTACGGGATCGCAACTTATTTAGAGGTTTTCGATTACCGTCTGCATTACCTTTTCCCACTGGGCACTTTCAACTTAACTCCGCAAAAACAATGAAACTGCCATCCTGATAAATTTTGTCTACTTTTCTATCGACTTTATATCGCATCTAGAAAAAATCGGTGCCCGCGCGACTAAATAGAGGTTTTGGGAATATCCTTGCATAAAACTAAATCCTGGATGAAATTTANAAATGAAACTGCCATCCTGATAAATTTTGTCTACTTTTCTATCGACTTTATATCGCATCTAGAAAAAATCGGTGCCCGCGCGACTAAACAGAGGTTTTGGGAATATCCTTGCATAAAACTAAATCCTGGATGAAATTTAGTTTCGCTGCCCCAGATCATTTAAATTTCTTTTTACGAACCGGCGACTTCAAGCAGCAGCTAACAAGGGTAATGTCAATTGTAAAAGCTTTCAACCAGTCAGTAAGCACTACGGCAGACTCAAAACATACAAATCGAGTTTGTTTGCTGCAACCCATGGAATCCGATTACACGGCAATAGATTTAAGCTCAGGTAAGAACGTGATAGGACGCACACGCGAAACTGGAATTAGAGATGTCCGTTGCTCCAAACGTCAGCTGGAGTTGGACGTTGACATGGAAAAGCCATGCGCAAAAATGCGAGTGATTGGTATAAATCCTTGTAGCGTTAATGGCTTGATGGTTATGCAAAATACAGAGTGCAAACTGGAACATGGTGATATAATCGAACTCGTTTACGGCAAACATCAATTCGAGTTACAATTCAAACCGCCACCTTTAGCGGAATCAAAAACCAACCAGAAAAATGTGCAGAGGCTACAAAGTACAGCAGATGAAATATCTTCGGTAAGTAAGAACTGTGTAAGCGGTTCTGGGCATTGGGAATCAATAGAAAATGGGGCCATGATGGTTTATACAGACGCAGGGGTCAAAGCAGCAAACAAAATTGCTGCCTATGATATTGATGGAACCATTATTACGACGAAATCGGGCAACGTTTTTCCAAAACATGCTGATGATTGGCAGATAATTTACCCTGAAGTGCGAAAAAAACTAAAATTATTGCATCAGAGTGGCTATAAAATTTGCTTTTTCACTAACCAAGGAGGTATTGCTAGCGGTAAAATAAAGTTGGATGACTTTAAACGCAAAATAAAAGAAATACTTCAAAAATTGGACGTCCCGGTCCAGGTATTTATCGCTGTAGAAGAAGGCCTTTATAGAAAGCCCTTAACTGGAATGTGGCAGTACTTGGTGGAGCATCAAAATGAAATCGTAGAAATAGATTTGGCAAAAAGCTTTTATGTAGGTGACGCTGCCGGACGACCAGAAAGCGGTAGTGGCAAAAACAAACGTAAAAAAGACCATTCCTTGACAGATCGTCGATTCGCTGCTAACATAGGAGTTTCATTTTACACACCTGAGGAGCATTTTCTAGCTAAACCGACGGAGCAGTGGATTAAACCTGAATATGAACCGGCAGAGGTTGTAAATAATACACACATTCCACTATTAGAGCCAGAAAATGTAGAACTACCTAGTGACGAAACCGAAATGATCATCATGGTGGGATTGCCGGGCTCAGGTCAGTTTCAAAAAATTGTATTTGATCAAAAACTTTTCTTTTTTCATTCTAAAAAACTATTTTTTTCGTTTTAGGTAAAAGCTTTTTTTGTCGCGAATATTTGGAGAAACATAATTACACTATAGCAAACGCAGACAAAGCTGGAAGTACTCAAACGTGCATTAAAATTTGTGAAAAGGCATTGGCAGATGGTAAATCGTGTGTTGTTGACAATACAAATGTCGACGTCGAATCGCGTAAGAAGTTTATAAAGCTTGCCCAGCAGTACAAAGTGCCGTGTCGATGCTTCGTTATGAATGTGCCCGTAGACCAAGTGAGACATAACATAAAATACAGACAATTGACAGATAAAAGTCATTCAAAGATAAATGAGATGGTCTTTAATATGATGAAGAAAAAGTATACAGATCCATCTAAAGACGAAGGTTTCTCACATACAGTCAAAGTGAATTTAAAGCCAAAATTTAAAAGTGCAGTTGAAGAGCAATTATATAAGTTATATTTGTTAGAAAAGTAAGTTCGATTTGAGAAAAATGCCTAATAATACTAAGTATGAATGTTCCTTTATCAAAGTAAGAGTATTAATCCAAGGTAAATATGCGCTTTGCGATATCGTCAATTAGCCAATCCATAGCGCCTAGCAATTTTTCACCAGTTACGGCACTCACACCCACAACCAGCCAATGATGTGTAGTTATATCGTCTAGCTCGAGAATCTGAAACGAAGAAAAATATTGGACAGATGTATAAATGTATTCACATTCGTTGCGACATTTATATAAATATTGGGAGTGTCTACTTACACGCGACACGGTCACAATTACCGCATATTCACGGTAAAAATTAAAGATTATCCACGGTAAAAATCACCGTAAATCCATTGTAAAAATTACAGTAGATCCACGGTAAGATTATTGTAAATTTTTACCGGGGATATACGGTAATTTTTACCTTGCATGTACGGTATTTTTTACCGTGGATATAAGGTAATTTTACCGTGGCGCATGTGTGTAGACACTGCCATAAATATTACATCTTTGATATCATTTGCGCTGAGGGCACCAGGTAAGTCCTGTTTGTTCGCTAGTACTAGCAGTGTAGCGCCGGCAAGCCTTTCCTCTTGTAACAACACTCTAAGTTCTTGTTTACATGACTCAAGACGCATACGATCTGCACTGTCAACTACCCACACTAGCCCGTCAGTTGATTCAAAGTAGTTGCGCCAATAAGAACGTAGCGACTTCTGACCGCCTACATCCCACAGATTCAGCATATATCCATTGTGCTCTAGTGTTTTTATATTGAAACCCAATGTTGGCGAAATTGTGTCTATGGACTCGCCGTTAAATCTCTTTAATATTGTTGTTTTACCGGCATTATCCAGTCCGCTAAATAAAAATTGGTTGAGAAAAATCATAGATGACTCACTAAAGCGTATCACATTTTACATACAGCAGTAAAATTCGCATCTCCTTTTCTTTTTGACGCATTTTCTTTAAGACTGAAAGAAATCCCATGTTTGTTTTATTCCTTTTTAGTCTTTAGATAATTCACTTAAAATCAATTTTAATTTCCATATGCGCTAGGTGCGTTTTGTTTATTTCCCCAATGATAATTATTTTGTGATAGTGATGGAAAAATATCGATTAAAGGTTAAGTTACATACCATAATGCCATAGCCATAGCCATAACTAGGGCTGTTCGATATTTAAGAAAGTATCAATATCATAAATCGATTTAATTCGTTGCAGGTAAAATCGATATGGCGATATATCGGGCTGAACAATATCGATATCGGAAAAATCGATGTTGAAAATCCTACTCCCAATTGAATAGAATATTAGTCCCCTTTCAGACACGTCAAGTCTTGCTTTCAAGTCTGCTCGTTCGTAGGCGAAGGAGGTGAGAAGAGAGGGGAAGAGTACAGATACTTCCGTACCGTCAATTCGTTTCAAGTTTTCTTGTCTCCTTTGATCTTTTCGTTGCTTCCCATTTAAAGAATCAAGAACTTGAATTCAATTAATGCTTGAAATACAATACCGGCGAACGGCAAACTTCGCCGAATTGGGCGATGCTGTCGTTCACCGTTCGCCCATCTATTTCGCCTACTTAAACAGAATTAGAGCGTTAGCGAAAACAGCTGATCCCATTTGGTCCCCTTTATAATTTGGGTGACCATATTTATAAAAAACTAAACCATATTCAGAAATGAGGAAATGATAACAAATATAAATGTAAAACAAAAAAAGATTATTATAAATAATTTGTTTCAAGCCAGATTTAACGAATCCACAATTATATTTTTCAAACAACAAAAAAAAATCGTGTTTAGGTTGTTTTCTTTTAAAACTTTGAAAGCAAAAAACAAATACGGCCACCTTTGGCAAGCACAGCTGTCATCGCCCAGCAGGGCGATAGAAATAAATCTATCGCCATGAAACGCCGCCAAGCGAACTTCGCATTTCGCTTTGGCTGTGTTCAATTTCATATGCTTGCGGGTGTTCTACTTTTGACAGCGCGAATTTCGCTGTGGTGAGTTCGCCGTTCGCCGGCATTGTATTTCAGCTATCAAGTTGACGCGTGTGGAAGCAAATAGAAAACACAAAATAGACTGCGAAAAAAATTGCCTTCAAGACTTGACGTGTCTGAAAGAGGACTTAGACCTGCCTATCAACTCACCTTATTGTGTTATTTCCATCTTGTATATTTACTGAGGATTAAAACAGCATGCCGGCTGACTCAAGCGGTTTTTCAAACTTAAGAGCTAAATAAATCACACAAGTTGCTGATTAAATCAACTTCAGTATTTTCCTATACACTTTTTTGTAGATGAAAAACAAATTTCAACTTAAATATCGATTTTGAGGGTAAAGTATCGATGTCTACGATATATCGACCTTGGAATATCGATTCAAAAAATCGATTATCGTGCCACGAAATATCGATATTCAGAATAATCGATACGATATCGAACATTCTTCGAGAGGATAGGGGTATTCTCTGAGTCTTGCAAAGCCCTTGCACGGTGCACGGATTGCACGGTAAAAACCGGTTTTCGTATGGGACAGCTTTGCAAACCGTGCAATCCGTGCACCGTGCAAGGGCTTTGCAAGACTCAGTGAATACCCCTGATATGTATTTGCATCTGTAAATGTGATTCTTTCGTTATTCGCATGGTAATTCGGTCTGAATTACCTACAAAATTTTTTATGGCGAATTATGTAATTCGAAGCGTAATTGGACTGCGAATGACGAATGGTAGGGCGAGTTTACGTGCATTATAACCATTTGAATTCATTTCCCATACAATAGATAATTAAGTGAAAGTTCACTCCGTTCTGTTAATTCCATTATAACCCAAGCATAAGTCAAATCATCGATGTTTTGAAAAACATCGCAGATGTTTCTTTACTAATTTTTCATTACCGAAAAAAAGAACGCATTCCAGTTTTGGTTTAGTTCTGCACGAGAACAAAATTTAATGTCAAGAATATTCCTATAAAAGAACAAAACGGGAACAAAAGTGTTGAGAGCAGTTTAAACGGGAACAAAATGAGGACAAACGATTTGGGAAAGTTTTCGTAAAGAAGTCAATACAAACAAAACTCTCGGGTACGTTCTCAAGAAGAACAGAATGAGAAGGAAACCTTTGGGAACGTTTAAGAACGAAAATATCGAGAACGTTTTCAAGGAGGATAAATTAAGAACAAAAGTCGGGAACGTTCTGCTATAGAACAAAACGAGAGCAAAACTTTTGAGAACTTGACGTTAATAATAAGACGAGCGTCTGCATGTTATGATGAAAAGTCGCTACAGTGAGAAGTACAATTGTTAATTGTGAGCCAGAGGAAAGCCGGATATTTTAACTTCCAGATTGTTTATTTTTATGCGCAACTGTCCACTTACGGAACAGCTTTTAATTTTCTGTACACGAAAAGTTCGTGTCTAAAGTCTTTCGTTTACTTTATTGGTATAAATATCTTTCAGTTCTTTTTTGATCAGTTTTACTATTCAAACATTTCAAACTAATGGGCCGCTACGGAAAACATTTTGCTCTCGCTTTCATTCTTATGGGCTGGTTTTGCTTACGAGTAAAAGCACATTTAGCGCATTTAGCTCTAAATGCTACTCTAAATGTACATTTATCCATACAAAATTCGTCACTAAATGCAACTCCATTTTTGCATTAAGAATCTAAATGCTAAAAGCAACCCTGTGATCTTCCAAAATTTCCACGATTCGAACTGGTTTAATGAGAAAAAGTGGCAAAATTGCTTTTTCGAGTATACAGTCGCTAGCTGCGTTTCAGTGATCGCTGATCGAGATTTCATTTATTATTTTACATTATTTGGATAAAGAAAAGTTACGCAAATTTAACATCGATATGATGCTGATAGAAATCTGGATTAATTTGTGATCAACTCTGTTTGTTTTGTTTCCTAATTAAGTGAGGAAATTATAATTGACAGCACCGACAAATGAATATATACACAAACAAATGTTCGGTTATGGTTAAAACAATTCAAGTTTTTGTATTGAATTTTCGGTTTAGAATTTATTTTTTCCTTTTCAGTAGGTGTTTTTGCACATTATCTTCTCCGTGAGAATTTATCGTAATAGATACGGATCTGAATAAGCGACTGGAACACGGCTGTTTGTCAAAAGCATACGATTTCGAACTTGCGTAAATGTACATTTGCTAAATGCGGTAGCATGAACGCTCTTCGAAAACATATGTTCGAAAGTGCTAAATGTTGCATTTTAAATGCAGCAAAAACGCTGCATTACAGGCTTCTTTACCAGTCAGAAAGTTACTCAGACTTTAGTTCCCAAAAAGACGAATGGTAAATTGCTTCCAGATATGTTGAATAAGGAAAATGTAGAGACGCTAGCGATTTTATTTACTTGTGGCGATGAAGATAGTTGATAGGGGTTCCACACCTTGGAAATAGTATGGGGATTACTCAGGCAAAACCTTTATTATCATCAGTTGAGGAGTAAGCAGCAGCTGTGTATTTATATACCGCGGCAGTAAATACTGGTCGCCATAAGGGAATCTGCATTATGCTAGACAAATTATTAGAGAAAACTCTTCTTTATTTATCATGTCGTCATGTCCATATTTTGGAAGTTGTTTTAAAGAGAGTTTTCAATTGCAAAATGTACCTCAACCAGATATTTTTCTAAAATTCCAGAAACCAGACCGGACTTCATTTATTGACCGCCACTTCCTTCATCGGCATTTCCTTCCGCTTTCGATAATCGTACTTCGAATTTCTTACAACAGTGTACCCACCCAAAAGTGAACAAGCACTTAAGGGTAAAAAATTACCCTAATGACGGCAGGCAGCAGCAGCCGGCGACTGGCCATTCATGAATGTATGACGCGCGCGCCTCAGTCGAATACGGACCGGTGTGCAAGAGCGACGTGTTTGAAAATGTGTCGGAGTGGTTTTAAAAGCGAGTGCGTTTATTACACAAATAGTTAGCTTGCCAACTAGTAAATTTACAATTGAAACAACATGTGTCTAAAAGGTGAAAGATGTGTTAAAATCTTAAAATAAGAGCAAATGCTTACGAGGTAAAAACTAATTTTTTAAAAGCAATATGTATTTATATACCAATGCGTGTCAAAGGGAAAAGTCGGTGAACAAGTGCAAGTGAAAATTCAAGCAAATATTAAATTTTCGTTACAAATAATGTGTCTCTGGTGAGAAACTTTAAAATGCCATTTCTTGTGTGTGCAGTTAAGTAAATCTACATTATATGGACGTTAAATTTAAATTCCTCTTGGTGGGAATTATGGGCCATAAAATATGCTGGAGCTCCGTGCTATGAACAGGCGATTTAAACTACAGATTTCAGTGACGAACTATGTTAGGCCGATGGTAGAAGAAAACCTGTAAAACCGCCTTGCCAGTCGTATATATATGTACGTATGAACATACGTATGTATGTATGGATGGATGTGCTTTTGTACATGCCTAGCGACTCAGTCCAGTCGGCATAAGCTAAATAAGCAAGCCACCGAGGCAATCAAAGAATCTTAATAGGAGAAGCATCGCCGCGATATTGATGCAACTAACAATGAGAATTATGTGTACGTTAAATAGCGCTTTGTCGGCGAAAAATTGTTTGGAGTTAAGTCACTTCATGGCAATAGCAGAAGAGCGTGTACTGGGCTGAAATTATCAGAGATAAAAAATGGATTTATATATAGTAAAATTATGCTGAATGTAAAATTGTTCGAGTGTTGAACGTTACAATTTTCCTAAATTCGCGCTTGGGTAAAATAAATCCGCATCCGCAGCATCACTTAAAATAAAAGACGAAAACAACATCAAATTTGTATTAATAATGCTTTATATAAAACAGTAACAACAATTCTGATTCCGGTGCAATAATAAGATACACAAAGAAAAAAAACTCCGCGGGCAAGCTGCCTATGGCCAAACGCAAGCTGTTTCGTTAACCCAGCGGGAAGACGAAAGGCCGATTGAGCTGAACAACAAAGGCGCGCGTTGCCTGTGTCTGTGCTGAGGATTTATTATAGGAGTCTGTTCTGGAAGTTGTTTTTCCAGTTTTTGCGATTTAAATCACGTTGAGCATTAAAGTAGTATGAATGTGCCGGTGAGAAGGAGATGAAGAAAATTTTTATATTCATAGCATATACATAGTACTTATCCATGTACATATGTACATACATATGTATGTACATATATACACGCGTAAAATAATACAATGCTCTTCTGGAGCAGCTTTTACAGTGTAATTGATAATGCGAAAATGTTTAAACAAAATTTTAACGGGAAAATAGAAAATAGTTAAATATAAATATAAATATGTAGGTATGTATATGTACGTGTGTTATCTAAATGTCTGTGAAGCGATTAGAATGAAGCAAGAATNCGCAATCAATAGTAAATATTCAAGAGATATGTAAGTTTAATCAACAAAGTATGTAGTTAAATATAAATATAAATATGTAGGTATGTATATGTACGTGTGTTATCTAAATGTCTGTGAAGCGATTAGAATGAAGCAAGAATAAAGAAAATAAAGGTTGAGAAATTGTGAAAGTGTCTGTGCCAACAAAACCTCAGAGTGCCTCAGAGCGTAATCAAGTAGATAAAGAAAATCTACTCTCATCAATTCACACTGCCACATTCCTAAGCCAAATAGGAGAAAATTGCAATTTTGCATTGCGTAAAGTGTTTCAAATTGCATTGCAAGCATTAAAAAAAATACAAAAACCAAACAGCCGGCCGGCGACTCACTCATTTTGCCCGCGAATCACAAATACTTTCGTTTATAATCTCCACATTAAAATTTACTTACTCTTCCAATTCGAATACGCTGTGCGCCGAAGATGCCGTTCGTACAGCGCGTCGTTCAACCGACGCGGCTGGCGCTAGCTTCCACCTCCAGCGCTGATGAGCGCGCGCGAGCCACCAAATTCCACTGCACACCAGGCAAATGTAAAAACAACAACTGCATCAATAAACAAACTACACAAATACAACAAACACAACAATCGAATGGAGAACACGTGAGAGAGGAAGCTTGCATTGAGAGCACTGGCGGTGATGGTGGTGGTGTAAATTCAAGGACAACAACCAGTGCCAAGGACACTGCACAGCAGCAGCAGCAGCAATCGAGGAGTCTTGCAGCAACACCCACCGCCGGTGTTAACCAAACGCCCACTACCACTATTACCAGAGCAATAATACATGTGTCACAACAAAACGGCGAAACAACGAACACGCTCGACTTCACTACAAAAACAACCGCCACATCAGCACCAACTACGCCAATGCGTGACATTGTCGATTGCTCTAATCATCTTCATCATCATCATCATAATCAAGCAAATGGCTATACATGCAGTTTCAGTTATGCCACCGATACGGAAGAAGAAATCTCTGTGGCAACAACATCTACTCCAACAGCTGGACCGGTGCTTTCTTTGAAAAAGCTTAAGCATCATGTGGAGTTTTTGTCCACTGTTCCTTCACCGACACGCAGCGTCAGTGCTGGCGAAATGCACGGACCACAACAACAACAACATCAACAACGCCAATTGCAATTGCAGCGCCAACGTCAACAACAGCAGCGTACGCAATCGCCAACAGCCGCAAAAATTGTCTCCGGTCATGAATTTGAATCAATTAGTAATCTAACGCTGAGCAACGCTTTACGTCAATTGGCATCGCTGGTGCTATTAGCAAGCGATATATTCGATGAGCTGCACAGCGAGCTGCTTTCGGTGGGCGAGCGGGCACGCAATGTACAAAGAAAAGTTTTAGCTGTGGAGCAGCGCGTCTCCGCCTACAATCCGAAGATGGTCACAGTTCGTAAGTGTCTAAACTATGCCATTTTTAATCACTTATTTATTTAATTGTTTTGTACTTAAAAAACACAATTTTAGTGCACGATTGGCTTTCTATTAGGGCTGGAAGTGCTTTTTTGAATAGCCGAATATCTGAATATAGATATGATTAAAAAACAAATCTAATCTCCGGATATTAACCTGATATTCGGATGAGAAAAATTAAAGCCTATTAACCGGTTCAATAAATAGAACGGATATTTTTTTTTTTAGATTGGCGCTTACACATATGTTAGTGTTTGGCCGAGCTTCTCCTCCGACTTGTGGCGTGCGCCTTGGTGTTGTCACACAAATCGGAGGGACCTACAGTTTTACGCCGACTCCTAAGGGCGATTGTATTTTTATGAGAAGCTGTTTTTCATGGCAGAAATACACTCGGAGGTTTGCCATTGCCTGCCGTGGGACGAGCGCTGTTAAGAAACAACCTTTTTCCATATTTTTTGCGATGTTGCTTTGACCAGGGCTTGAACCCAGGTGCTGATGAGTTAAAGCGCGCACTGCTTACCACTACACCACAGCGGACGAACGGATATTAACTAACGAATATTCGAATACACGAATAGTCCCAGCCCTACTCGCTATACATATTTATATGTATCTACTTGTATCTATTTATTTAATGTAAATATCAGTAGTATTGTCTAGTTAGGAAAAAGTAGCTTTTTACTGTGAGGCTAACTACAAGGATCGAAAACATGATTTTGCGTATTTTAAGGGTTGTGGAACCGTCGTCATCTTGAAAATAAGGTTAATCAACATATGTCCCCAATACACTGAAAGACTCAATTTACAAAATTACACATCATCAACATTTTTTTAAAGTAGGCTAAATTTTTATTTTTTTGGTCTAAATAACTTGCATACAAACAGGCTCCTGTCTCTTGCAATTCATCAGCGCCCTCAATGTCTCTATGCCAGTGTACCTAGACAAGAGGGACGACCATTAAGCGCAGCTTCGTTTTGCATGCTTTAACAAGGTCAGATTTGGTAAACGCAAGATGCTATTGCTAATAAGGCCGCCAGGCTTTCGGAATGTATTGCTGCTTTAAGTTTTTAACCAACACCAATATCTAAGATTTTATATGCTTTAAAGATAGTTAAAACTTCCATTTGAGGGTGCACCGAGTTTCTCAGAGTAGACCGCAATCGAGTTTGGATTATTCTCTTTATCAGCCACTCAGTCTCTTGTCTGTTCTCTGCGTGATGTGAATCGCACTTGCACACTTCAGTTGAAGTTAACATTGGCTACCGTTCAATCTGCCGTTCTTCCCAATTGCATTTTGGTAGCGATTGACCCTTGTCCGAAATGTCTAGTTTTCCAAAGACCTGAGGCTGACCACTGATTTCATAGCGCTTCTGCGTACAGAATGATCGCGCGTCCGTCACTCCGGCGCCCACTGCCCTTTTCGAATGCTTCTTCAAATCTGATTATGTCAACTTAACGTAATTTAGAACTTAGAAAATCAATATGAAACAGACTTCGACGGTGGCATTAAGTCGCCTATCCGAATATAAGCAGCATCCCTTTAAGATAATTTTTAAGTGATAGCCTCTAAGTTAAGTTAAGTTGCCATAATCAGACTATATGGTAAAATCATTTCCGTCAGTCGGAATTCCGGTTTGTATACGCCAGACAATGAAGCCAGGGTGCCCTATGTTGGAATTGGTTTTATGAAAGCAGTATACATCTAAATCACAAGTTTAGGTTTTCATCCCAGTTTTTACTGAAGATTCTCTTTCAGGTGTACTTAGTATGCTGGCTCCCACCAACTGCCTTATACATTGGATACTTGGCGCTGGACCACATTGAAAGTATATATACGGTGGTTTTTATTGTGGTATTTTGTACCTGTTTGTCTTGCCTGTGTTTACAGTTAGACCACTTCTCGTGGCCCAAGCATGTCACTTTGACAGGGTTCTTGTGTCCTCCTCGCTAACGTTTAAAAGGAACGATAACATCATCCGCATATACTATAACTTTGAGGATCCCCCTGTTTGGTCCCATGCCGTTTAGTGCTACTAAACATGAGCAGGAGTCTCTCAGGCCTACGTTCACGTCATTGAACTATGTCTGAGTCAGTATGTAGAAATTAAAGCAACCAATAAATATGTACATCTACATACACTCAGACAGAAGAGCGCCACTTCTCGCTCTTAAAGCGAACGAGGTCACCCCAAAGCCGGAGTGAGACTGTCTTAAGATGTGAATACTTATCGCCTCCACGAACCGGATATACCTCATATGGGTACCGGGACATAGTGGAGTCCTGGAAAATGAATTGGCAGATATTCTCGCCCGAAAAGGGGCTGCATAGGGATTCATAGGCCCAGTACTCTTACTGGTTTGCCATGGAACTTAATTAGGCGAAACCACTGTATCTGGATGCAGAAGGAAGCGCAACATTACTGGACAAATACGGAAGGTAACAGAGAGCTCAAGTCCTTCATTCCGGATATATTAGCAGCGAGAATCGAAGAACTCCATTGTCATTGTGCCATTGTGAAACCCTCACCAGGACCAGACTTCGCTTCTTAGGATTACCGTACCTAGAAGCACACGACCTAAATGGTATTGAGCCAAAGACCTTGCGAGGTTTCTTAGCAATACGTGGATCAAAGATGACCTTAGTTAAATAGAGGTTTGTTACAGTAGATCGTTTCGGTCGAGGTAACTAGGTGACCTGCTCGCTCCTCTTAATCTAATCTAATCTAATCTAATCTAATCTAATCTACATATCTACATGCATATCTTCGTTTAAAGTACAACACCGTGTATCAACAAAATACAAAACCGCGTATGTGAGGTTGCATAAATAATTTCCTAGAGAGTAAAAACACTCATATTTCGAAATGGTTCTCTTTTTTTATTACCTTCCTTTTATTAGCTCGGCATGTAACTATGTAATATTGATGCGCCTAAAAGATGCAGCGATTTCTATTCTCAAGTTACATACCTGATGACAGTACGAATGGCAATTATAATAGGGAGGTTTTAGTTTTTTAAACTATAATTTTATTTATAAAGCAATCGCATTTCTGGCAAGTATATTTCAGAACGAATGGATAAGGATTGAGCCAAGAGCTTGTTTGAGCGAATCCAATTTTTGGCAGCAAATGTCAGTTACGCGGTTTTGCAAAATGACGATACGCGTTTTTGTACTTTAAACGACGATATATACAATTGAACGTCCACATTGAACATTACGAAGGTTTAAATTTTCGCGCATTTTGACTCCGGAAAAGCTCACAATTTACTTATAAATAAATACTTACCATGTGAATATCTATTATAAATAAATATTTGTGTTTTAATTCTTGAATGTCTTTGGGCTTATTAATTAGGTCGTAGTATGTATGTATGTATATATGTACATATGTATGCATGCATAACGAAATTCTTCTTTTTCTTGCTTACTTCTTAAACAATAATTAACGAGAGTTATCGCTAACAAGTGCAAATGATAAAATCTTATCTCTTCCTAACAAAGCAATTTTACGAGCAACTTTTACACTTGTACTTGCGCTTATGTATGTATGTGCCCATAGAGTGACTCAAACAAGTGTTCACATGTTGGCGTTTTTGAACCGGATTCTCAGATAGGGTGTTTTTCAACCAAATTCTGGAATAAGGCGTTGTTCAGAAGTTTTCTGAGATAGAGCGATCTTCTAATTAGGTGTCGATATGAAAAAGCCGTAAAAGTCGTCAGCAAACAAATTTTAAAAACAACGCGTTTTTTTTTAATTCTGAAAAAAAGCTTAGAAGTTTTGATGAAAATTAAGATTTCTAATTCTAAAAAAATTACAAACAAATTTTAACTTGAAAAACATTGTGAATATTAAACATAAATTAGCATGTGAACACTTGTTTGAGTCACTGTATGTGTATCTACATCCGTATGTACATATGTATGTTCGCATGTGTATAATATAAACCCACATCTTATGTACTAAAGTCAGCGGTGAACTAACTAAATAAAACACAACCGGCCATTTTCAAATCTTATCGCCTTAAAGAGCACTCATCGTCCCCTACTCCCGCCTCATAAAAATATCCGTACACTGATATTATGCAAGTATATTCAATTAAATTTTTCCTTAACTAAATATGTATGTATGTAACACAAAAGTGCTCATAGTACCCACCATCAACCGCCTTCCTCAATAAGCACTCTCATGCTTCTTTGTTACCTCATTGAAGTGCGAATAACTTAATAACCAATGAAACCAGGCCAACAGTCAGCGACGGCAAACGGGTGTGATGTTGTGCTCGAGTTGTGTTGCAATTTTTGTTATTGTTCGCGCAAAGAGGCGAAAATTACAAATTAACACCTCCGCTAAATGGTTGCCTACAAAAAGTAGTACACACATAACTAAAAAGCGAAACACAAATAATATCGTGGAAAAATGGAAGAGAAAGAAAGAGCGTAAAAAGTGCAAAAATTGTAAAAAAAAAGAAATAGTAATAGTGGGCTGTGTAGAATTCGCACCAGTTGAATGCAGTAGCAAACGCAGCCGCATAAAAATCAGAGCTACCCATTTCACTTTAATTATTAAATTTAATTTGCGTCCATTTGTTGCTCATTATTTCAGCAGTAAATGCCGAAGTCGACGCTGGAAGTTGGTGATAGTAACGGCACTGGTGTTAACTTTGGAAAAAATACTAAACACAGACATTCATATATTCGTAAATACATATGTAAATGTAATGTAATATTATTGGGTGCATCAGAACCAAGGGACACCGCGACCTAGATGAGGGTTCCTTACCCGGTCGCCTAAGATGTTATTAGCCTCCTTTATAAGAGCTAAAAGTTTCTTGGTAGAAGAATTCCTGACGTTGAGGCTATCGACTGAGGAAGCACTGAAATATTGCAGCCCTAGTCTGGCTAATGCCGGGGACAATCACACATAATGTGCTCCGAAGACTCCTCGTCTTCAAGGCAAAAATTGAAATCCGTCTCGATGTAGAGACCAATCCTCAAGAGATTTATATATTTTCTAGCAAAAGGATAACCTACAATTCTGGCCTACCACTCCCAATGAGAGTAGCTAAGGGTCAAATAAGTCCACAAAACGGTTCCGGATCCGCAATTACAGACGATGAGCCTGCCGTTGCCTTGCTCTTCGTTGGCGGCCTCATTATATACAATTGCGCAGTGTCCTGGTGCCCAGCATAATAATACCGGCGAGAAAGTCATTCCGGTAGCACTTATCACTGTGGAAATACTCAGAAAATCACGCACCTCTATTCACTCGGCTACGGCGCACAGTGATGCCAAACTGCAATTTACTGTGCAAAATGGTACACAGCCTTCACATTTAAATCGATTTGATTAACAAAAACTAGTTGAAAGCAATTATAAAGTTTCCCTGAAACGAAAAAAAAAACTTGCAAAAAAGCAAAAGTTTAAATTCATAACAAAAAATTTATTTTTTTTTTCAGAATTTTTAGAAAAATTTATTTTATTTTAGTGGGATAGAATGGAAGTTCCAAGTGGTTAGCGATTCGCGTTGATTTTATTTTTTTTTGTTTGCTGACAATCCAAACACTTTTGTGGAACCCTATAAATGTTTTCAACTCGTTTTACTGTGTAACATTTATTTACAGGAACAGAAAAATCGATTTCCATTATAATGGCTCTTTCAATAAACTATGCACTAAAAAATTTAATACAAACAATTAAAAATTCAAAATTTGGCCACGACAAATCTCTTTGGTTGAGAGAAGTTAATCAAATCGGTTGAAAACTTAAGGCTCTGAACTATTTTGAACAATAAATCGCAGTTTGGCACCACTGTGAGGCGGCTGCTTAGGAATTAAGCTAACTTTAACCGTTTTCGATACTTCTTTTTTATCAGAAAGCTGGCTAACGCTAATCCTAAATTTTAATTTCTTGTATGTCCTTGTGTTCAAACAAAATCAACGTAGCTCTCTACTTGTATCTCGCTGATGACTCAGCGACTCGCCTCGATTCGAATAAAATTTTTAAACATTTTATATTTCCCATTTGCTGTCTGATGTCTTAACTTTAAGCAGAATAAATGCACACATCAATACGTACACAGCTGCAATTGCAAAGTCAAAGATCCCAGCAAGCAGAGAAACGTAAGCTTTGCCGACAGTGTGGACTCATACATTTTTTGTATCCGGAAACGTGCATAAAACGGCTAAATTTTCGTTCATATTCGTATTCTAAAAACATTTATGAGAAAAAATTCAGAAAAACGGTCGAAAACGTATCCGTTTCACAACCATTTTCGCTACTTTTCTGTGCATAAATTTTTGCCGCACACTTTAGTGGAGAAACGGATCGTCAAAACCCGCATTTAATCTACTTTTCTTTCCTTTTTCGGATGGATTTTTGCTGGCTGGGGTATGCAAATACAAACATACATATTTACTATATGCATTTTATATTAACGTGCCATTTTGCCAGCATATTTCGTGGCATTCATGCCACTTTTCGCAAAAGTTTAGCGTTCATTGACAGTCGCCTGGTCGGCGAACTTCAGGCAAAAAAAGTAAATTGTTAGCATTTCAAAAATTCTTATTTTGATCCTCAGCAATGAGTTCAGGTCTGTGCATAATAATATAAATTGAAAACAATTATCCACATATATATATGTACATATACATACATACAGTGGCGAACAAAAGTATTGGCAAAGAGAGTTTTTCGCAATATATGCAAAGTTTTTTTGCTATTTCTTTTTTTATAAAAATATAGTTCATAATATTTACAACAAAAAATATAAAAATAATATCTCTAAACTTCGTGTAAAACTCAGGAAAATTCAATAAATAAGCATACTAATTTGCAACTTTCTAATCAGATTCTTTAGAAAAAGTCTAAGTACGCAGTTTTATAGCCTGTTCAATTTGTTGTCACTGTAAGTACAAGAATGGCGAATAAAAAGAAAAAAAACAGCTGAGTTGTATTTGAATTAAAACACCAAAAAGACTCAAAGGAGTAGTACTTGAAAAACCAAAATTATTTTGACTAATTTTCTAAACGTGTTTTTTCTTTGTTGCTTCTGACCAAAATAAATTGCGAAATTATTGCACAAAATGTGTTTTTCAATTGAATTTTCGCTATAATTTGCAGTTTTGGCCTTATTTCGAATTTTTGCTACAATCAAATGAACATTTCTATGTTTAATCTACAAATGTATGGACGTATGTATGTACGTATGTACATATGTACAGATGTATATCCGTATGTATATTAAATTATTCTTATGTATATACTTACGTATGTATGTGAATTGATGTGAATATTTTGTATACATTTGCCGTAGGAAAAAAACTGTGTGCATTTCTGCTACAAATTTCACATATTTACCCAATACATTTCTTTTGTAAGACTAGTCCAAACAGCTGCCAATGGCAATACAAGTATGTATATATATGTACATAAGTATGTTAGCATGTTATTTACATTAGCAGGTAGCCAGGCCAACAGATGGCTCTTCTCCTTTAATGCTTTATCGTGTACCATTTTAATATTATGTGCGTTGCATGTTGCACGTGGCACGCTAATTTTCAGCTGTTATTTGAAAGAAACAATGCAAGAAGAAATAACAAAAGCAAGTACATGATATAAACAGTTGGTGTTGTTCCTCTTGCAATTAAACACCCAATAAGTTAATTATTAACATTGAATGTTGCAACATACAACTTGCAACAAATTTTGAAATGGTAGGAGGTACAATGCAAATAATTTGCCTATGCGTGCTAAAAAAAGGAAGAGGCAAACGAAAAAATGCAACCATAAAAGTGAATAAGATCAACATCGATTATGAAAAAATGATAAGGTTGATTGGTTTCGACCGGAAGTGGGTCAAACTGACCGGAATCCATTTTTTCAAATCTACATGTTGCGGATAAACATACATAACTTTTGTTTGAGACTTTTTTCTCGGAAGTGTCTTTTTCAACTTCTAAATAAACGTCTAAGTTTAACTTGGCCTGCACTTCTAAAATGGAGGAAAATATTTTTATTGGCAAACAAAAAAATATGAAGACCAAGTTGGGGATGCTCTGTATTTTCGTCGTATTACCGACTTTCGGTTTCGATCGACGGTGTCTATTCGCCAAAAGATTGGTTTGATTAAAACACATGTAGGAAAGGGGTTTTAGTGATATCTTCTCTACAGGGCCTCTGTGACCTCCGAAAAAATCTCGACAAGACCTAGATTTACTGCGAATGAGTTTTAGTAGCATCGCACATATGTACATATCTACTTGTATGCCAATCTTTTCATGTGTGAGAAGTAATATTGCACAGTGAATGAATTTCAGTAATATTTTTTAACAGAAACTTAAACTTCAAGTCCGCATGAGTTATCGTCATCCTAGAGCAATAAAACTTTATATATTTGTTATTTATATATATATACGTAGCACATAAATATGTAAGTATGCATGTGGGTATGTTATTCACTACTACTAAATACTCGCAGTATTTCGATTATTTTTATTTTTATTTTACGAGCGTTTCCTTCAATTTTAATTTCAATTTTATTGTTTTCTGTGGATAAAAATGTTGATGTTAATGTCCCTCAGCGGTCACTTACAGGCAAACAAATACTACATATACGTTTTGTAATTTTATTCGTGTATAATAATTTACAATTGTGCGCTGAACACAGCAAAATGCATCGAAGTGTGACAACCCGCTACCCGCAACTTACTGCCAACAGGCAATTTAGCATGGACTTGTATGTACATACAGTGACGAGCAAAACTGTAACATGGTTTAACACTTTTTGTTTCAGCCACCGCTATATTTCATCTGCCTTAATTTACATTTTTATCTGCTGGTTTTTTTATTGTTGTTGTATTGACTTCAAATCATTATGAGAGAGGGAGTAGGGATGTACCAACAAGAATATTCAACAAAAGGAAGAAAGTCGTTAGAACTTGGAAATATAGCGGTAGCTGAAACAAAAAGTGTTAAACCATGTTACAGTTTTGCTCGTCACTGTACATACATACCAAACTACATGAACTACAAAGCCTTCCCAGAGACCAACAAATGTCTGCTATCTTTCCGACAACTGACTAGTTTAGGTTAACTACAAAGCAATTCGAATTCGTTGTTAATACGAATACTCAATTCTTTGTATAGTATTTAGTATTTGCAACGGTGTTGCGCCTTCTCGCACACGCAGTGTGTATTTGTTACGATTGAGTGAGTTTAGTTTTATATCAGGCGGTGGTACTTTTGTATGAGGGTATTTTAAGCGATATTTGTATGCATGCATATATAGAACAGTATGTGTTGCTATGTCTGTGCAACATACAATAAAACTATTGCAGCAGCAATCATTTTAAAGGTTGCATGATAAAGTTGTCTATTCGACGGCCACACACAAAATGAATGGTTGCAGCTTTTGTTTTTGTGCTTAATTTGCATTTTAAAAATGTTGTTAAACTATAAAACGGTATCAATTTAATTAAAATTTTATGAACAAAAACTATAAAATAGCTAATCTGTTCACGACTGGCGGGCAGCATGACCTGACCTCAATGTTGCTTTGTGGCTCTGTGGGATTGAAAACTATTTTTTTTTGGCTCAGAATTTTTCTGCTTGATGAGAAATATTTGTGTATGTAAAACTAAGCATTTAATACATAGAGAAGTGTGTTTTGAATTAAAAACAAGTGAGAGCAGTGCTGTCTTCGAGCAGTGCTGTGCCAAAGGCTTCATAACTTTCATGAACGTCAGAAAATTTTACTTTAACCGATTACTGCATTTGAAATTGGTAGCTTGGGGCTAATAAAAATTTGTATATCCACAGCATACATAGATAGAGGTGTTACATAAACTCTAAAAAATTGTTGTTTAAATTTGCGCATATTAAGATAGGTAACCAGTTCCTCTCTTAATTAATGCATATTTACACACCGTGTTAATTAAATTAAAAATTAAACACTGCTTGTTTACGTTTACTTATCATATGTGTGGCGTAGAACAGATTTTAGATTTGTTTGTTGAGTTCTAAACATTTATTGTTCACAATTTCTGGAGTAAATGTGAGCACTTAATGTTGATTAATAGCAAAAAATATATTTATACTTTAAAATTTTTTACAATTTTAAACATTTTATGTGTATATTTATGTATATTTTTTAAACATATCATGTTCAAAATGAAATCTTGAACATCTTGTGCGTATATTTACACAGGTTCCGGTTGAAAAAATAAACACTTTTCAGTAGTAGTTTTACATGCACTTTTTAGAGTGTACGTGTTTATATACATATGTATATGAAAAATTATATCTAAAAAATCAGTAGTATGGAAGATATACCTTATAAATCTAAGTGATTTTCACTATTGTGTGTGATCGGTATGTAAAGCGGTAGCACAACTTAACTGCTTAGCTGCCTAAATAAAGGAGTTATATCGCACAAACTTGTATTTGGACAATAAGTTGTATGACAGCTATATGTAATAGTGACCAGATCTTTGTAATTTTCACTGTAAGTATTTTGTTATTAATGAGTGGAAATAGTGCGAAATTTCATGCTCCTAGCTACATATATAAATGGAGGAGTTGTAAGTAAAAATCTTATATCTGAACAATTAGTTGTACGGGAGCGATAGCTTAAAAGAATTTTTTTAAAGAATTTTTGCAAGGCAATTTCGAAAACAAAATCAGTTTTTTTACCGAAAAGTGGGGTTGGTTACCTTTTAACATTTTTCGGTGACACCTACATTCGGAATTCTTTTTAACAGGTCGACTGGAATAATGAAAATACTTGCTTAGCAAATGTTTAATGATTTTTGGCTAGCTTTAATTTACTGACATTAGGGTGACTGGAACTGAGATCTGGTGGGTAAGTACTAGAACGGGCTTCTTATAATAGTCAACTAAAAACTGCAATAGAGCCAAAATAATAAACGATGCTGCCACAGTGAGCGCCACAAAAAATTTCAAAATATCTGTCAAACAAACAAAATAGTAGCTCATTGCAACAAAGCATGTTGGCAATACATAACTTGAAATATGAATATTTCTAATCTGGCGTTACGTGACACGCGTACGACAAAATGTTAAACAAAAAATATTGAAAAAATCCAAATTTTAAAAAGGTTTTTTTTGATACCATTAAATTGCTCCTTATTCAGTAAAAAAATACAACTCTTCGTAGTAGCGATTTAAAGATNTCAAATTTTAAAAAGGTTTTTTTTTGATACCATTAAATTTCTCCTTATTCAGTAAAAAAATACAACTCTTCGTAGTAGCGATTTAAAGATATTAATAAAAATACGAGGAGGCGTGAAATTGCAAAAAAAACAGAAGTAGATTTCGACTTCGAATTCAAAATTGCAAAATCTGCGAATTGGGCAAGACTATTTTTTTTATATAAGATTTTGTAGTAATATTGGAAATGGTTTTAAATGTATAAATCTTTTCTGCTTTATGTTTAAACAGCTGAATTATCTGACGTGACGTTGCCGTTGCGCTACGTTACGAAAATTTCCATTGAAAAAGTTTTGTTAATATTATTACATATTAAAAAGATTTTTAACTGGCAGAAAACATGCATTTTATGTGGAACGTACTTTTTACTTTGACATCAGTGCCACCAGCGATTCCATTTTTTGTTTTACTACGTTTCAACTAAAAATGCCAAATGTGAAAGAAATTATGCACTATAAATACGGGTTTTCAAAATATCTCGACCCTGGCGCCACCTATCGAAACCATTTTAGGCAAAACTATTTTTGATTATACAACCATTAGATATTATAAAAGGCAACCAAATCGGCCTGTAAATAAGTTAGATATAGGGCTTTTATTTTTTTTCTCGGTAGACTTTCCGCTGGAATCGCCCATATCTCAAAACATAATTTGCCAATTTAATTTGCTGTCTCGATTGGCAATTTGCTTTGAAATGACAACTGCAAGCAATCAAAAGTTCACTGTCGAGACGTTAAGTTACACTCAGTGGCGTACGGCGAACATTTTTTCTGGTACGGTCTGATATTGATGTTTTACTTTCCATGTTTATTTCAAATTTACTCCAGCCTCATTGGCATCATATTCCAAAAGTGTTTGATAAAGGCTTATGCTGTCAAATTAAAACACGAACGAAAATTGGCAAGCACTGTGCGACGATATCAAAACATTGTGAAGCGTCGTTTAAATATTGCTCTTGATATACATACATATGCATGTATGTACATATGTATAAGCTTGACTTTAACGTCACTTCAAAACCGATTTGAAAAAAAAAAAAATTACACGCAGTATGGCAAAAGAGTTTCACATCCAACAAGCAATAAATCAAACGGCGAGAAATTTGTGTCGCCTGAAAATTCATTATACTCACGCAATGAAATATTCGATTTACAACGCTTGTATACATAATCTATGTATATGAATTTACCAGGGCTGTTGCGAATATTCGCATTCGCAACCGCGCAGCTTCCGCATTAATTTTTACATTTGCATTCGCAATAATCAATGCGGAGCTTTTGTGAATGCGAATGTTGGGCAAGTGCACCGATAAAACGTAATATGGCAAACAAAAAGACAAATTGTAGCCAGCATTTTTGCCTGTGGTCGTGGGAGTATTTGTGTAACAAAACTGGTCGAATGTCATATTTATCAACTTTGATAAAATTGTTAAATTGTTGTCTTAAGCCATATAACCGAGCTATCAATGGGTACTCATACAAGTTCCCACTTCTACTTGACCTTTGACGTACGTCAAAGAGAACATAGTCCATTTTATAATTTTTTTTCTGTGCTTTAAAAACCTGCAGTGTTTTTTTTCTTTATTATTTTATTTTTTATTATTTTTTTTGACCAATCTTAAAAGAAAACTACTAGACACAAAATAAAGTGTGCACTGTCATGCTTAACCAAATTGCTTTTGATGTTACGTATATTCGTTTCAATAATTTCAAATGGGGCTCTTTGGGGGAATTTATTTAAAAATTTAAAAAACCGTAATTTTGTTTACTTCTCGGGCAATATTTTTTTCACAGGGATATACATTGGATCCTTGGCTAAAAACTTCTGTAAAACTGTCCCATATTTGCTATTTAAAGTCAAGAGTTAGCTCGTTCAATAGGGATTTCCAGCAGAAGTGATCAACGTCTGGCTATAAAGAAAATCAATGCTTAAATAATTAAAAAGCTATAGGTCTGACCTTTAACTAGATAAGAATTACGTGCCTATCTGAAATTCAAATGCTCATAAAAAACGGGGTGCTTAAAAAAAAAAAAAATAACAATATTCTGATCCCACTCAGCTGGCAGCCACGACTTTCAAAAATAACAATAACTCGCTATAAGCACAAATTTTTTAAAACCAGTCGCAGAAGAAAGTATTAAAAATGTATTACAAAATCTAGAATCGAAAAACGCTGATGCAGTTACAGATTCCCCAAATTCTGAAACGGCGAAGGGAATGAGAATGAAGAATTCTTTTTAAAAAGCTTTAGGAAAACCTGATCTAAGTATCTGGTTTGGCTTGTAAGCGCTGTTTAAACAATGATCTCGCCACTATGCTGAATTCTAATTGTTTCTTAAAAATACTTGACATCCGCATTCGCATCCGCATCCGCGGTTGTTAGCTGTTAGATATTCGCATCGGCATTCGCATCCGCGGATTTATAAAATTCCACATTCGCAACATCCCTAGTATGTACATATCTAAAATGTGCATTGCCGAACAAGTGATCAGGCGTAAAAGGACAAGCAAGTAACACGTCGGTGTCAAAATAATAAATATCCTCACATACATTAGACTGTACATACATGAAAAAAAAGTTCGTCGCGCACCTTCGAATACAAAGTTTTTTTGGCATCTTGAAATTATTATATATCGATGTTCTTGTCTCGAGAAGTCCATTGACCTCAAGTACCTACCCCGTTCTAGTACTTACACACTAGATCTAAGTTCTTATCACCCTAACGTAACACCCCAATGTTAGTAAATCAAAGCTCACCGAAAACTATAAAACTTTTGCTAATGAAGTATTTCGATTATNGTTTTATGCATCTTTAAAGTGTTATGTATCGATGTTCTTGTCTCGAGAAGTCCATTGACCTCAAGTGCCTACCCCGTTCTAGTACTTACACACTAGATCTAAGTTCTTATCACCCTAACGTAACACCCCAATGTTAGTAAATTAAAGCTCACCGAAAACTATAAAACTTTTGCTAATGAAGTATTTCGATTATACCAGTAGAACTATTTAAAAAAAAAAATGTGTATTGCTGAATGCAGGTGCTGCCGAAAAGGGTAAAAAAGCGCCCCTAGATTCGGATAAATTTTGTTTGTTAGTTTTGTTGTTTTTAGATGCAGGGGTGAACGGCGAACGTTTTTTGTTTAATTGTAAGGTTGTGCGGTCTAATGTACATGCACACATGCATACACACACTGATATGAATATGTTGCAACACGTCAATCCATAGCGGTTGTAGCAACCAAACAGCCACATGTTTTTTCCACAAATGGCACTTGGAAAACGGTTTTGTAAAATAATTGACGACAAACCATTTTGGGCTACTGGACAAGCGGTCCCATAAATTCAACTAGTCTCTTTGCCGTGCCATACACCCAAAGAGGTAATAAAGATTTCCTTGTGGCAAGTTGTGTTGTCACTTTGTGGAGATAATTTTATGAGCGAATTAAATGCGGTTTTTTCGAAAGCTTCCAAAAGAAACAAAAAAGTTTAGAAAAATAAGGAACGGCGCTAAAGCAGGGAAATTCGTTTGCAGTGGTTTATATTTTCAAGTCTTGCTCTTGCGATAAATAGCCCATTAGGAAATTTTGTACATGTAAGCACAGAGAAAAATATGGCCTATAGACACTTCTTATGTAGAAGATTGTCTCTATGGAAACTTTCNATTTAGAAAAATAAGGAACGGCGCTAAAGCAGGGAAATTCGTTTGCAGTGGTTTATATTTTCAAGTCATTGCTCTTGCGATAAATAGCCCATTAGGAAATTTTGTACATGTAAGCACAGAGAAAAATATGGCCTATAGACACTTCTTATGTAGAAGATTGTCTCTATGGAAACTTTCTAAGCCACGAAGTAAAACAGTAGAAAACGAAGAAAATTTCATAGAGCTTCTTTAAGAAATTTGCAACGCCTTCTACTAAAGTTTTCTATTTTAAATGTTTTTGTAAAGAAAAAGCACATGTTGCCCGTTGCATTATTTCGTGGCGAAAGAGTGAGACATCCGGGTGTGAAATATCAGATGTCAAAATTTCTTGGCCTTTTTCTTAAAAGCTGGATACTAAGCAGAATTTTTGCTCAATTTTTCGTTTTTTCAACTTTGTACTATTTTGTAAAGCAACCATACTAGTCCCTAATTGATTCAAAGCTACGTTTAATAATGAGCAGTGTTACCATTTTCCTTTTGTAACTGTAAATTCCCGGAAATCTGTATTTTCGATTTTCGACCAAAAACCCGTAACGTTGGAAAAAGAAGAGTTTTAAAAAATATATTTTTTTTTTATATTTTATTTAAAATATAATACGGAAAACGATCCATTTAAAATCAAATTAAATTGTTAATTTTTTTGAGCGTTTCATTTTATACTTCCAATTTAATACCTGCTGAAGGATTTTTCTAAGAAATCTTTAGTTTTTAAAATATCAAAGAGTGCTGGAATTTCGAGATTTTGAAAGGAATTCTTTCTACATTTTCTGATGCGCCTGGAATGCAAAAGAAAGGTGAAAGCATTTGTTTCAAATTATTTTATTCTTTAAAATCGGAAATGTCGAAAAAACGAGCAGGTAATTAAAGCAACTGTACGTTTGTATAAAAAACTGGCAACATTGATAACGAGTAAAACGAATGTTTGTTTTCAAAAATCGGTTGCAAACTGACTGAGTTATTAAAGTTTTTATTAAAAATCATTAAAGCATAAAACTTCTGAATATATACATATATACTCTAATATATGTATGTACTTATATCTAAATAAATGTGTAATTGTGTGTTATTAGCAGTTTTTAACAGGTTTCTTATACTCAATTTATACGCTTGAAAACTCTTAAATTCTGACATCTGTTTTTAAGAGTATTGACAGTAATGGCAGTGGTTTCTATGTAATAATTAAATTGCAACATATGTGCGAAAATCAACCATCATGTCCATCGCATTTGTGCAAGTCTCTGAGGGTTTACGTCCTCAGCTGAAACAGTTGACAGCGCGCAAAAAAGCTGGATGTAATGAGTGATTAGCGTCACAACAAACAAAAAACATAAAAACAGTAGTCGTTTATAATAAATTGGGATTGCTAGTTGGAATATCCTTAAGCGTTACGTTTTCAAGTGAGTGAAAATAAAAGATGTTTTGCCAACAAAATACAGAAAAAAATGAAAAGCAATTAACTTTACGATATCCCGTAAAAATGGCTATTTGCATCAGGTCTGATGTCCTACGGAACTCATATTTTAACAAATCGCAAAAATATGATGAGCTCAGCATAAATTTTGGCCGAATTCAATAGACTGTCGTTTCACTTCTACGACAACTGACGCCAACTGGTAATGACAAGTCAAAGTTAAGTTCTTCTCTACTTAGCCTTTCGATCGCAGATCTGCTATCAGCAGCGGCATCCTTGTTGAATACTTTCAGGGCTGGAGCGTTTAGTTCGCTGTACCATGTCTATATCGTTCTATCGTCTGCGATATTCGCCCTCAAAGGGCGATATATCTTCCGTAGAGTCTTTCTCTCGAATGCCGCCTCATCAGATGTTGGCATTGTACATGCTTTTGCGCAACACACTAGCGGGACTAATAAAGGTGACTTTTGTACGACGAGAGAGGGCTTTACTTTTCAATTACCTACTCAATTCCAAGGGGCATTTGTTTGGCAAGAGTGATTCTCCGTTGGATTTCAAGGCCCACATTATTAATTGATGTTAATACTGATTCTTAAATAAACGAAGTTGTCTACTATAGTAACTTAACGAAAAGGAGTCCCCAGACAGAAACCTCGTTTGGCATCCAACGGCTCAAGAGAGGCCCTTCCGAATTTCTTTCCGTACTCCTTTATCATGCTGCCGAAAGCGGCTTTGAAATCGAGCGGCGGGTGTATCGTTCCTATTCTCGCGAGTCTTTTCTAATATTTTGGGACGTATGGTTAATATCTGGTCTATGGCCAATTTTCCAGATCTAAAGCCACACTGCTAAGGTGCAATGAGTTCGTTGACGTGGGCTTCAGCCTTTCATAGAATCCGCTTGATAAGACCTTATAAGCAATGCTTAGAAGGCATGTGCGTATTATGGCTGCAACAATATAGTGGTCTGAGTCGATCTTTGGTCCTCGGATCGTACGAATTTACGTCTTAAACGTTGGAAGAGTATCTTGAGCCTATCACAACCTGGATGGTTTGGTTTCTTGTGGCTTGCTGGTTCCTTTTACGTGTGTTAAAATCAGGGTGGGCAAAAACTCGGAGTTCGAGCGAGCGAGCGAGCAAACTCCTACTCAATTCCTCGCAGACAACGAGGCGCTCGCAGCTCGTACTCGTAGCAGCAATGAGGCGAGGAACGAGAAGTTTGCCTCGCTCGCCAAACGAGCGAGCGCTGCTTGTTTCCTCGCGCTCCTATTAAACGAGCGAGGCTGTTGTGTGTTGCCTCGCTCGCAGTACGAGGCGAGTAGCTGTCTGCATACTCGCTCTGCTAGGTAAGACGAGTGAGCGAGGAGCGAGCGCTCCGAGTGCACTATACAACACATGCATTTTTGTGCATAAAAATGTGGGAATGTATGTCAATAGATTATGTACGAAAGTATGTTAATAATTGTATGTACATATGTACATATCCATATAAATATGTGAATATTATATCGAGCCCTAACCGCCAAAATAACGTAAGCGACATTTTTTTCAAAATTTTATTTTTGATGCAGAAACGTAGCTAGATGCTCTAGGAATATTTCTGCATCAAAATGAAAATTTTGAAAAAAATGTCGCTTACGGTATTTTGGCGGTTAGGGCTCGATATTGGGGCAGCTTTTAAAACAACAAATAAAATTTATTACATACGTAAGCACAGATTATGGAATGAGATATTTTTTAGAGTTATATACATACATAACATGCATATTTATATATGTACATATGTATGAATGTATTTATGTATGTATGTACATATGCATGTATTTTGTCTTTACAGAGAAAAGTAAGAAACGAAGATAGTATAGATAATCGTTTGTGCCGCAGAAACAAAAAACAAGTAAGCACTTGTTAGCACCCCAAAATAGTTTGCTACTTGTAGCAGTTATGCTGTATACCTGAATGAAATATAATCCTTGGAGAAAAAATTTATTTGTGGCCTGTTGTTCAAGGACACATGTACATATGTATGTATGTATGTGTGGATATGTATTTGCGTAAACAAAGAATAGAGGCCGGTTCACATACAACTTTGGCGTTGCGTTGGCGTTGAATTTCAAAGCAGCCGTCCACCGTATATACGTACTTACCATTACGTTACTTTTGATGTCTCGTTTTTTCCCCTTTGTCCACTCAGCTTTTACCTACTTCACATCGCCCCCGTTTGGTTTACCCGCTTTATATGCTCGCTCGTTTGCGTTTCCCGGATTTTCCCTACCCTCCGCCCATGGATGCTATCTAGTATGTATGCAGACATAGGCACCAAAATGGAAAAATATGAACATTCTACTTGAAATGTTTCCAAAATTATTAAAAAAACACAATTATGATATTTTTCGAGTGAGAATGATATATTTATGCTATAAAACTACACACCAAGCATTGCTCTACATATAAATGTGATTAAAAAGTTTAAAACTTTGTTGAAATTTTCAATTTTTTTTACAAAGTATGAAACTTGCTTGGACTTGTATGGTCTGTCTCTCATGTACACTTAGGTCTTTTTTATGCGGTAGATGCGTTCTTCAGAAAGTCGCATAAAAAAGTTCTTTAATTTCATACAAGAGCAGGAGATGCGTTCCAGCATTTTCAAAACCCGCATAAATTCAGATACTTCAAAAAAAAAAAAAAACAATTTATTTCTTCACTTCTGTATTTTAACCAAAACAAAAAATATCATAAAAAATACATGAATTATGTAAGAAAAATTGAATGCAAAAAAGTAATAAAAACTCTCAAAGAAGCAAAATCGATACAGCGAAAAAAATGTTTGAAAAACCTCATAAATTCAAATCCGCATAAAAAAGAACCACATAAAAAGAGACCTAAGTGTATAAGTTGAAATTTTATAAGCTATTGAAAATTAAAAAAACTATACCTACATATACTACGTTTATACGTAAGCTATTTGCAAATAAAAATAATTTGCAAATACCTAACTCACTGTTTATTCGATGGTGAAAAATTCTTTTTTAATATTGCCTGATTATAAAAAGGCAATAATATGACAATCGAAAAAGAAAATAAAGTTAAAAATGGCAACGTCTTGATTCTAAAAAGGCAATAAGGTGACAATCGAAAAAGAAAATAAACATAAGAATGGCGGCGTCTTGCGCTTATTTGCAAATAGTAGCACTAATCAATACTTATTTGCGTGATTTAGTTATTTGCAAATAAAAAGTTAACTCAGCGTTTATACGGCAAATTTTACCATTTTGCAAATTGTTATTTGCGAATAATACGTGCGTATAAGTACATAGTAATATATATGTATGCACATATGAGCCTACCTAGTAGATAAAACTGGCAAAAATAGCACGCATCTATTCTTCTGTGCATGAAAATATATACATAAATAAATACATAAATATGTGTATATATGTATGTATATACATATCTACATGTGTGCATACAATCGTTTGCTCTAAATTCTTAGTTGATGCAATTTTTATCCCATACATTTTTGCTGACCAAACAACCCGTTTGCCTGTCTAATCTGCTTGCCTCATTTCCCTCGCTCGTTTACTCGCCTCGCTCGTCTGCTGCTGCAAATGAGTGCCTCGCTCGCAACGCCCCTCTCGCGAGGGCAGAGCTAATGAGGCCCTCGTTTGCTTGCCGCTCTACTCTTGCGCCGCCCTCGTTTGCTTACTCGCTCGCTGGCTACTCATTGCGTGCGCTCGTACCTAACGAGTGCTCATTTGCAAACAGCCTCGCGTGTTCCTCGTGAGTTGCGCTAACTCAAACCAACTAACGAGCGAGCGAGGGGCCAAAATGAGGCAAATCCGAACCCTGGTTAAAATCTACTGCTGTATACTATCATGTTTGGGTCCTCGTTGAAGTCGATCAGCCTCAGGCCGGTATTGGATGTTTCGTTGGGTAAGCTGAGTTTTCTGACGTTGCATATACGTTCACTGCAATTAATATTTTTGGTCATCCCCGTATGTACCATTCTGCATTTAGTCTTCGCTTAGTTGCCAAAAATAAATTAGTTTTTAAATAAACCATAATAAAAAAAATTTGGAGAGCTGTAAAACTTTATACCGAGTTAAAAGCATTTTTATATGAGTCCCCAGCGTAATTGCGTGTGCCATAAATTTCTAGACTCCGTTCCAGACAAGTAGCCGCACTCCAAAAACCATGCAACCATTGAACCACATATGTAAGCCACATCCGTCTTTATGTATTATGTATGTACATACACATGTACATCCAACAATGGCAACACAGTCTACGAAAATGAATCAAAAACCACAAATAAATCATCAAGAAATTCAAAACCGACAACAACAAAAAATCACTGCGCTCCAACTTTTAAAAAATACAACGACCAAACTGCAACGACCCAAAAAGCATAAAAAATAGAATGGAATAAACTCAAAGTTAAGACGAAGACGACTACACAAAACGCAGCGCGCGGTCGACTAAATTCAATTCAAGCGCTGATGAGAATTTGATTATATCTCTTTTGAGTTCGCTTTGCGTTCCACTCTTTTGTTTATTTTTCATTTATATATTTTCCTTTTTTTATGTGAGGAGTGAAAAGCAAATTAAAAAAAAAGGATACAGAAAATGGACGCAGCAATTATTAAACTGAAATTCCAACAGTGCTTCACACACAACACCTTGCAGCAGCCCAAAGAAGGTGAGGTCACTTGTAGCAGCGGCAGCGGCAGCGGCAGCGACAATGGCAATAAAAACAATAACAAAAGGCTTGACTCGTATAAGGTGCATGCCGCAGCGACCAGCTAAACAAGAAAGAAGTCGCCATCGCAGACAGAGCCGAAAGTGGGCAAATGTTGACTTTTTGATAAACATAAGAAAAAAAACGAACATAAACAAACAAGTCGTAGAATAAACACTCTCACACACGCACACTTGCACGATTGCCTACATACATACATAAATACATGTATTTGCACTCTGTGGCAATTGGAATGCAATAAGAAAAAAAATGTGTGTATAGGTAAATACATTTCCACGGCAAAATCAAAATCAAATGTGAATGAACATAAAGCACAACGAAACACTGCAAACTGGACGCTAAGAATGTACCTATTGAATGCTATACAAAAACACTGTACACTGTATTGCACCACACTGGCTGTGAGTTGAAGTTCCACTTTGTGGCCTTGGCATTCTGTAAGTTTTTCTTTTTTGTTTTGTTGCTGTAGGTACTCTTGCCAACACGAACCAACAAATTAGAATTGCACCGCTCCAACCAACCCTTCGAACGGCCCACCACCACAACGCCCAGTCAGCCTTCATTCCCATTCGCTGCTTTGGTTTGCTGTTGTCCTGCCAGCATCGATATTCAATAACCTTCTCAAGGTGCAATGCAATAAAATGTTGCAGTGTCGCTTTGTTGCCCACATCGGGTCTGCAAGTGCAAGCATATATGTAAGTATGTACATATTTATTTACACACGTACTTACATCCATATGTATACATAGTACATACAAACATACACATGTTTGATTGCGTCTGTATGCGGTTAGTTTGCAATACCTACAGCTTACTTGTCTGCCCATTGTGCGCTGTCTGTCGTGCAAGCATGCAACTCCATCCATTTCAGCTGCCAGCCAATTGGATTTTATGACCATTACCGGTGTTTGCAGCATATTTCTGCGTTCGATACCAATTGCTGTTGACTTTTGTTATTATGGCATTTCTGTTGCTCAGAATACTTGGAAAATTGTGCTTTAGCTGCAATCTTATTGAATTGTACTATGTATACTTTCAAAGCGTAGATATACATATGTATGTTGTAAGTAGTTTACATCGGCATTGCCAGGAATCTTAAATACTTATCTCAGAATTGCCATGTCATTGGAAGTGGGGGTTTAAGTAACTGGACCATGTGTTTCAGCAGCAATCCTCATAGCCAGGCCCAACGTGAGGGAAAGGCGCTTGAAGATTTTTCTTGCGCCAACAATGTTCAAACTTTAAGATAGAATAAACCTTGATCCATGCAACTCTTTAAACTTGGAATTGCAGTGCAGTCTTCGAAATGTGCCGTGGTAATTTACAATATTTCTTGCATAGAGCCCATCTCAGCTTACAAATGATGAAATGGGTGTTATTTTCCAATATTTTCAATCGATGAAAGGGAGAGTGTGCGAGAGACCAGCACTAGTCGGCCGCGCAGTGGTTAAGAGCTTTTTGTGTGCAATAAGTAGAAACAATGGGCCTTATGCATAAAAAGTGAGCTTAAGCTCAGACTCAATTTTTGCACTGAAGGGGTGAGCTCAAGCTCAAGAATTTGTACTGAAAATCGAGTCGGAGCTTAAGCTCACTTTTTATGCATGAGGCCCAATGTCTCAACACATCAAACATCGGTAAAGTCGAGATTCTTTCAACGAAAATGGCGTAGAGCGATCTCCACGTAGGGGAGCTAAAGCTACAAAACTTCAACTTAACTAACCCTATTTCTCTTTCTGCTGACCGGAAACGGCGACGGCCACTATATCCTTAGTTTTAGTTTATGTCACAGACAGACGACAACGTTGATCCGGATTAGCGGTGCAGTTGATCTGATAAAAAATTATACCCTCACAGACGGCAGTAATGCGGAGGAGGCCCACATCCAGTATAATTTTAATTTTTTTTTTTAATTCATATCCAACAAATTTATTGAGCTTGTTATTGTGAAAAAAAACAACTATATTATCGACATGATAGAAATTATAGCGACTATTCGGGAGATCACCACATCTCCTTATCAGATTTCTTCATGGCGGTTACTGGGATATGTACCAGCGACGTCGGGTTACAAAGCCAGTGGTCTACCCAATTTATTTATGTAACTATGGTTGTTGTAGACTTTGTATTAAAATAAATGATATTAAATGAAAGAAAAATATAAACTAAAGTAAAATATGATATTTAATTAAACAAATTAAAAACACGCAAGTAAAACAGTCTTAAGATCGGGCAAAGCCGACAATTAAATCAAATATCAAATATTTGAGTGTAGTTATTTTCACTTTTCCGAAAACTACCGTTACATGGTAAGCACGGGTAGTTTTGCCCCTATCTCAAACTTCTTCGATTGTATGTTCAGTTAGACTTAATGAGATAAAGTTATATAGTTATAAGTGAGCGATACCAATCCCAATTTCCAACATTCAATAATAATGTTATTTATTTTTAAGAGATTGTTGTGAGAATCGACGTTGAGTAAATTAGCGTCTTAAAATTTCGAGAATTCGAAGTTTCCGTATTTTTGCTATTCACCATTATATGAAAAGTGGGCGTAATTTTGGTCCAATTTCAAAAATTTTCAACGTAATTGTACCGACTTTGTTAGAAATTGATGGAACAGTTCCGGGATACACATATGTGGTCATAAGTGGGTGGCGTCACGACCGTTTTCCAAAAGTTTTTAAAAACGTATTTCTAGCTAAAGTTTATCGCAAATATCAATTTTAAATAAATTCGCTTTATCGAAAATTTCGTATTTATCTAAATTTTCGTTATGTGGAATGTGAACGGGTTTATTTCCCGATTTTGAACATTTTCAGCCGTTTGACATGTTTTACTAGGACCAACAACTGTGCCAAGTTTGGGAGTAATCGGTAAAGCGGTTCAAGAGATATACACATGTAATCATAAGTGGGCGGCGCTACGCCCATTTTCTAAAAATTTATAATATTCTTATTTTACAGCCAAAGGACATTACAAATATCAATTTTGAGTGAATAAACTTTAGTACTTACTACAATATCGCAGTTTCCGTATTTCCGGAAAACTACCGTTATATGGGAGGTAGGCGTGGTTATTGTCCGATTTTGCTCATTTTCAATACCATCCGTCCCACGCCCGAAAGAAGTACACGCACGGGTATTAAGTTTCGTTAAGATGTCTCAATTTTTACTCGAGTTATCGTGCGCAAAGACGGACGGACGAGCTGACAGTCACAGTCGATTTCTCTTTTCATTCTGAGCATTTATCTATATCTATCTCGATTCCTTTAGGCCGTTATATGAACAAAGTTATAATACCCTTGATTGGCAGCTTCCGGACCGAGGATCAAACCACAAATGGTTTGCACGATATTCGCCTTAAGGATCTGTATTCTATAATGGATGGTTTTTTTCACATCGGTCTATCACGGCACCTCACAAAACAAGTGTTACGGCGTTAATCGCAGTTCCGCGGTGGAGAATTGACATCGCCGAGACGGCTGATAATACTAATACCGAACTTGGGCTGTGTGCGCGCCATCCTGCTGAAACCAAAAATCCTCCAAGTCCATGTCTTCGAATTCCGGCGACAAAAAATCCAATATCTTTGTAGCTATCGATGGATGAAAAGAATATCCAAAATAGTATCTTACAATGGAAGAAACAATATTCTACTAGCCAAGTACAGTCAAAAGGTCATTCGAAAGAACATTAAAGCAATTAAAGAAGAAAATCACACTAACGAATTGAATGCAAAGTGCAGTGATTGCCAATTTAATTGCCTAAGCAAAACCACAATTTCTACTTACTGCCAAATTGGTTTGGCGTGTGATTAGACCAGAAATATGTATGTATGTATGCACATTGGTATAATTGTAATTACTTTTCAATTCATTCGACCACTTTTACACAACCACTTGTAGCACTGTTGCCGATCTCACACGAGCGTTTAATGTTGAACGTTTTGTATTAACCAGTGACTTCAAAGCTGGTAGCATCGATGAATGCATTTGTAAGAAATAGTGAGGAGGGAGGTGGGGGAAGCAGGTGCTGAGGGGCTGCCACAAGCCACAGCAGCGCTGGCAACTAGAGATGGGCGCGTGAGTGATGTTGGCTAACGTGCACGCACGCTCACGTTGATGGCTTTGTAAATCACGCACACTCACGATCCGTTATACTTTTTCAATCACGTTCACGCACGCTCACGATGCCTATATTTTTAATCACGCACGCTCACGCACCGTTTCTTACGGAAATTTTTTTCAAATTGAAACTTTTATTTAATAAATAGGCTTTTATCACACAAGTTTTATTACAAAAGCTTGGGAAACGCCTAGCAAGGGATGAAAGCACTATTAAAATTTGTTTATGCTTTTTAAGTTTAATTACTCGTTTATAAAAATATAATTAGTATATTCTTTAACAAAAACCATATCTACATCTAAATTTCAATCTCAGCAACATTTGAAAAAATAATTTACTTCCGTAAAAATTTCGAGATTTTTATCTAGATTTTTTAGAAATAGTATTTTGAGTATGCAGGTTTGTAGCCCGTTCAATTTAAGTATAATAAAGTGGAAGTTTAAAGTAGCTCACACTACTAAAAAATATAATTAAAAAGCTCGAAATTTTTATGGTCGAGGTTTTCACCTAGCAGTCGTGTGCGTCTTTCTTCAAGAATTCTGCCTGACGCAGAAAAGTTCTTTCACTAGTTGCTAAGCTAGTTGGTATGTTTAAAATTTGCCGTGAAAGGCTTCTAAGAAGTGGCAAATCTTAAGATTTCTCCCAAAATTTTAAAGCATCGTCACAACGTATTTATTAAATATACATACATACATCTGTATTTCCGCATTAATGTCTTAATTTTTGGTTACAAATACACATACTTATGTATGGAAATTTACGTGACTGACGGGAAATCTAACTCACGCACGCTCACGTCAGCAAAAATGTCAATCATGCACGATCACGGAATTTACGTGATTTTCTTTGAAAATCCCTCACGCTCACGCGTGAAAGAGCGTGACACAAACGTGTCACGTAGAAAATCACGAATTTTCCCCACCTCTATTTTCAACAAAAGACAAGCATTATACAACAACCACAACAAGAATAATATTAGCTGCTAAGCGACTGTACACACGGGTCCGGCGCGCAGCTTTTCAACCGCAAAGTTTTTGTTGCGCTGATTGAATGCACACATACATACGTACATAGATGTGTACTTCGTTTTCCATTACTTCCTCCGCTTTCCAGCTTGTGTCATTGAACTTCTGACGATTTTCCTTTTAAATTGATTCTTGCGGCTAAAATGCATTCAAAGCTCTTTCTTGCTGCATAAGTTCTATGCCGCGTCATCAGCAGTTGTCGAATGTTGTATCTATGCATTTGACGTTTTGTTTATTGATATGCCACAGCGCGCTCAGCTAAATGTATGGTAACATTTTCTTGTTGAGAATGAATTAAAACAGCTTGAAACTTTATATGTACACGGTTAAAAATTTTAATTTTAAACTTTTTGGACTACATATATGACCAAACTAAATTCAGTTTCAAATACAAACCTTCCAAGTTTAAAAAAAAGAGAGCACATATGTTGGGTTTAGAATTTAAACAATTCGGTTTAAATGGTTAAACCCAAACATTTTCATAATTATGAACAAAAAAAAAACAATCTTAAATTTCATGCTCCGTCTGGTTGGGATTGAACCCGGACAGCCTGCCTTGGTAGCAACCAATTGTATCAAGCATCTTTGCACACTCAGCTACAGCCACGCATGTAAATGTGCTTTCATATGTTGAGTTTGAATCAACACCACAATTCGCTGTGCAAACATATTCTATTTCGGTTTAGATTTTAAACCAAATTTTCTATATATGAAACCTAGAAACTAGAATTAAAACATTTTGGTTTGATTTTAAAACCACGAACTTTTTGGGCTAAAATTTAAACCAGAATATATTAAAAATTGCGTAAAACTATTGACTGGTTTAAAAAGTAGACTATAAAAGTTTAAAAAAGGCAGTAGTCCCAGCGCGGTTTAAAAATTAAACCCAAATTTTTGACCGTGTATGTACATAAAAGTACATATGTACATACATATCTACTTATATAATACAAGCAAACCTAGCATTATAAATTAACGAAAATTATAGTCTACGCGCGCCTCGTAGAGAAAATTAAAGGTGAAATACCAAATACGTACCAAAGAGACTCTTAAGTTAATTTTAAAGCATCCAAATTAATGAAGCTGCATTCATGCGGCTCTTGTTGCATCTCCGCAACGATTAAAATGCATGTGAGCTATAAATTATCTCAAGTCGAGGCGTGAAAAGTACTAATGACTTTCTCGTGTTTGTATCAGCACCTGAGACCGGTCGAAAGGTCTTTATTATTATATATGCACATATCGTACATTTGCTGCAACAGTGCCATAATCCCAAAAATTTAATTTTTGAGTTAAGTATGCAGAAATGGCCGCCACCTCTTCTTCAAGATTGAGTTAAAACTACATAGCAGTATCGATTAACAATTGCTTATTGAAGATAATTTGTCTTCATTTTTACCGTGGGAGCGTATGTAAATTGTGAACTTTAAAGCCGTTTTTTTTGTGAGGTTTTGAGTTTTTGGGTCATATGTAAGTATACATATGTATGTATATATTAGGGTGCATCATTCTCCATACAAACAAAAGGTACTGTTTTTCCATCGGAAATATAAAACTCTTTACATTAAATGACTTCCACCCAAAATATTTCGGAAAAATACTACGATTTTCCTAAGCTGTATCTATTTGAAAATGCCTCCAAAAATCGAGTTTTTTTATACACAAAAAATAGTAGCTTTACTTTTTTTAGGAAATCAGCTCAGTTGTTAGAAGAGTTTAAGCATAAAAGGTTTGCATAAAAATTGTGTTGGCATAACAAAAATGAAAATAGTGGAAAAAAGCAAACGATAATTTACAAGGCGTACTTAGCACGGTGCATAGGCAACTGGCTGAGTCAGTGGGATCGTCGGTTCGAATCCTACTGAAAGAAGTCTGATGAGGAAATGTGGTGATTTCCGAAATAGCTATCACTTCTACCATTTTTTCAAATTATTGTTGCTTTTCCAAATAAATCTTCATTTAAAAAACGGCCTCGAGCTCAATATAAATTGTTAAATATAAAAATAGTTAAAAATTTCCTCAACGGAATCAATATATGAGGTTTAGAGGTATTTTCACGTAAATCTTAAGGTTTTTTTTCAAAATATTTTCGCGGATAGTAAATTTTATAATTCAGGTGGAGAAATCGCAAACCTTTTTTGGTGATGCACCCTAATTTAAGGCATATTTCGTGCAGCAAAGGCGCGTATTGAACAGTAATAAGTGGCAGCAAGATTTTTAGAAGGTACCTATAGTCTACCTCGTATTTTCAACTTGTGAAAATATTTCATTGCCATGGCACTCTGCTTACGTAGTAATCTTTAACATATATGTACATATATACATACATAGATATTTATTTAACGCCTAGTAAATAATTTACATATTCCAGAACAACCTTACATACATACATATTATTTATGCATTCAACCAAATGATAATCCACAGCTGCTGCTATGTCCATCGCAATCGGTACTGCACCCTTAAGTCATTGCACATTTTTGCTGCTTCAAGGCAGCGGACAGTGGTTGAGGGCTCACATTTGACACGAATAAATTCGTATCTGCTATGAACCGTGGCCGACTATTCTCAAATTTAATAAAATAATCTGTTTTGGAAGGGGCTCATTTGAAACTGGCTGTGTGAAACGGATCGCTTTTTTCCGCGATGTCGAAAAATTAAATTTTACTTTGAAAATAGGTCCTAAATATCTCGTAATTAGTTGCATAAGCTGTTTTTAATTTTTTTTTTATATGCTCTTTTCACATTTAAAAAATTGTTTAAATCTTCCCGGCCTGCTGAATGTTGTTGCATATTTATTTTATTTTCTGTACACTTGTGCGCTCTTTGTAAAAAAAATTTTGTCTGACAATATCCCTAGTGGAATTTTCCGGCGAATAATTTTGTAAAATATTCTAGACCCGCTAGACGTCCCAAAAGAGCGGTCAAAACGACTGTTTCGTGAGAAAGTTACAGGGTTAAAATGTGCTATCAAATTATTCCTCGTGAAATTTTACCAAACTACATATGTACATACGTATGTATGCATTTCGCTTCGATATGAACTTGAAGCCCTTTATCTAAATATTCGAAAAACACTCGGGAAAAATTGCAAATATGGCCGCAAAAAAATTGACCGGAGCGTACAAAAAGATTTGAAGGTTTTACTACCATATATGGATCTAGGTATTTAATCCTGAGTTGTAATCATTACGCACCCAAAAATTCTGTTGCACTATGTTATAGGACCTTAAATTTTCAAGTATATGTGTATAAACCTTTTTCCAACTTTCGTTGTTCGTCGTTATTTACATATTATGACTTAGATATTTGGCTGTAAATATGAGTGATGGTTGATTTTGTTTTTGCCAATGAGGGAAATTTGCTTTAATTCGCATGAAAATTGAGTTTTTAACCATTGTGCAGCGATATAACATAAAAAAGAAAACAGAAAAATAAAAAATAATTATGCTGCAAACTTGTTTCTCAAAAATCCAACAATGTATTGCAGCATAAAAATGCAAAACTTATAAGCAGAAACATATGTATTACCCGCCTCATGCCAGCATATGCGACGGGAAGCCTTTTTCTGCAGGCGTCTGGTACGCATGCCAAAGTGACATACGAACAAAAGGGTTGCTCGTTTCGCCTCAATTCTTTTTGCGGCGGCCGCTTGTTGTTCAGACATACATATGTATGTATGTACATATCTACCATACATACATACATATAGGTATGTAATTTTCCCTCCAATTTTCGATTTTACTTGCATAGTGTACACCTTGGTTTTTTTGCGGTTATTTTTTGAATTTACAGCCAGGTGAGCGACTTGTGTATTTACTCATATAATCATTCGCTTGTGTGATTGTGTGCATGCGCCTTCATTTGGATGTACTGGCACTTTGTCGTTGCGTTGACATTGGCGCACATTGGGCCACTCAACGTCATCGGCACTCGTACACTTCCTCCGCCGTGAGTCCTTCTGTCGAACTTTGCTGTGCAAAATGCAATCAGTCGCCCGGAAATTTCTACCAACAGCCGGCTTCCGTGACTACAATGAACGACAACAGCGATGACGACGACGAACGACGACGACAATGCGAACAGACAACAAGCAGACAGCCTGGCAGGCGTCAAGCTTACAGCAGTTGAAAAATTATGCGCTTGCACATAAATATTGCAAATGCATATATGTACATATGTATGTATCTGAATGTGCCGGTAACATTGGCAGCGAAAAAGTTTTCGAAATCAACAATCGCATTTTAAAGTGCAAAATGAAACTTTAGACCTATTTGCAAATTTTATTTTGGCAAATGTGTTTTACAGTTTTTTGGCACTATACACGATTTAGATTTGCTGCAAATGAAGAATTAAAAATCTATAAAGTTTGAAAAATGCAGCATGATTTTATTACAGTTCAATGAAAACTTTGTCCTGTGTNCGTTATAGCATTGCTCTGTAAGTTTGCCGCACAGAACGCAAATTTTGGAAATCAATTTTCACGATTTGTAAAGGTTGTTCCAGTGTAAGTCTTTGGGTGTTAATTGCTAAAGTTTACTTTGACAACTGCTTTGACAGCTATGCCGCTAGGAAATCTTTACCTCTAAAAAAACACCATCCAGTAATTACAGCAGATTACAAGAAAACTAACAGACACCAAAAAATTCGTTCGATCCCGCAAAAGCAATTGACGATCCCTCTTTGCATGGTAACTCAACCTACACCACGTTTATATGATGCTTCAATCCGTTCTAAGTCAAACCATATTATATTGGCACACACATGTAAACACATTCTCAAATCGAATTGAAACTTTTAACCGTGCCACCATAAATCACATTTTGAATGCGAGTTAAGAGTTGTTGAATCGTGTTAAGAGTACATATAAACACGGAATTTGGCCACACGGTTGTTTCATGCAACTTTGTATAAAGTAAACCATTTAAATAGTTCTTGGAATTACATTTATGCTAAGCTTTGTATAAAATTATTAGCTAAGATCATTTTTACAAGGCTGTTTGAGGTTTTAATTATTATTTTTCAATATTTTTCATTATTTTCAAGAATTGACACATGTATTAACAGGGTTGCATCGGTATAAACTCTGTATGAAAGTGTGTTCGATCGACTCATTTCTTGTGTTGCATATAAACACTTGTATTTCAAGCGAGCTACGCTGGCACGAGTTAATTCGATACCGCGTTTAATGCAATATAAACAAAGTACTAGTTACCTTCGGGCTCGCAGTAACTGGGAACTCAGCACAGTGTTATCGTATATCTTGCTGCTTAAAGTTGATGCGTACCCAAGCAATGTTGGATTTGATCAACCTTAAGGAGAGGTTACGGATAGCCGCTTAACTTTTAGAAGAGATGCCTAAGACTTGCACAGGAAAAAAATATACCTATGATATGGTCAAGGCTATCCTATATTGGCTCCGCTATGTTTCATTTGACTACTTTTAAGAAATCGCGATTGAAGTTTGGAATTCAATTTCTCAAAAACGCGAGGATAGACTTTCTCGGAAGTCTTAGAAAGAATGTTACTAGTTTTATTTTCATTCTTTATTATTAAGTATTTTTGAGTTTATTGTCGTTGTAGTTTAGTAGTTATTTGTCGTTGTTACAATTGGCAACTATTTGGTAAGTATGTCTAGAGTCTAGACGTCGGCGACAATTACAGAAAACTGAAGCATTTCGTTGTTCTTTAAGGTGTTAAGCTGTCGCGTGTTAAGGTGTTCGTCTCGTTTCAATTACAGAGAATGACAAGAATAATGTCAAAAGGTTACAACTATTCTACATACAAAGTGACTACGAAAACTACATAAAGTAAAAGTAAAAATTAAAATAAAAACAAAAACAAAAACAACGCAACTGAAGTTTTGCGTTTGTGGTGCAACTCTTTTATAGCCGGGTTTTCCTGTGCTCGCACATTTAAGAGCCACATAAAAACCCTTAATACCGATTAATAACCAAAGTAACGAAGGAACAAAATACCTAAATAAATATGTATGTATGTACCAAAGAGTACCTTCATAAGTAGATGCATTCTTTTATGTAAAATATACACACAAATAACCTCGATACCTGTGAGAAAGGTATGTATGTACGTAGGCACATTAGGCAACGCATCAGCCTCATGAGTTTTAACAATAACAACAAAAACATATGTACATATGTAAGTGTTTAGTACACACACGACACATTGAAAAAAAAATTGTACAGCGTTTTTTTAACCTTTTCGTTCTAACATAAAAAACCAAACATTTTTAACAACAGCACAAAGTCGAAAAATCTCCAAAGAAACATTTGTAGATTACAACGCTGTTTACTTCTATGGAGTGAAAAACGAGAATCGTTCTGCGATGACTTGTGAAATTTATCAGTGCCTTCAAACGCAGTCAAAAGATATCGCCAGCACAAAAATACTTGCCCAAAACTACGACTAGTTGGAAAAAAGAGGCTAAAAAGCAAGGTGTAGCGGTGAGAAACTGCCGAAATTTGTTTAGAACTCAAAGTAAATACACGCTTCCATACATACATATACATACATATTTATCAACACATACAACTGGAAAATTTTCTCATGATCTCAGCGCAGCAAATTCCTAGAAATGCAGATGCTCCGTCTGTATGTCAGTAGTCAGAATGGCAGGCGTTTGAGTGGTATTTCAGGAGGTTGTGCCACATCGAAATTCTGGTAGTATGGCACCTCTTTGAAGCTATAAGCTATGCACATTACGGGGGTAAAAAAAAAAATTAATGTCGGAATTTTAATGCCCCCAATTCTAGGATTGATCTACTGAGAGAAATATAACCGTTTTCTTTTATTTTGAAATCAAAAAATATTTAGAGGTCGCTCAAGGAGCTCAAAGTTATCCATGTATTTTTTTATGGGGAAAATTTTTTTCTTGGAAATCAATATTTTTCTAGTATTTTTAGTATTGAAAAATGGTAAAATAAATAATTGGGTATTATTATTGGAAGGATCCCGAAGAGAAACAGAGTTTTCCATTCGAAAAATATCGATTTTCGTGAATTCTATGCCTTTTCTACGAAAAATTTGTTCCTCAAAATATTTTTTGACTTCATATTTAATAAAAAATGTTTCGGCATAAAACAATCTTAGGGGGTGGGTGAGAATATTAAGATTTGCACTTTATTTTTTCACCCACACGTATTTCTGGACCACCCTAATGTTATGTTATTTTGCGCCATGCTCTTTTATTTACTCGTACAACCTGTCTTTGGTTTTTGTTTTAGTTTTTGTTTATTTCGTACTTGGCTGCTACTGCTTTTGGCTTGTCCAATTTCTTAAGACATGTCCGCGTCATTGATGTCGTTTTCGGCTAGTTGTGTATTCTTGCCTGGCTGCTCTCAGGTGTCTGTCTTCACTGAAGAAAAATAGGCAAAATTAAACATGTACTTACAACAAAGATGAATAAACTAACAAAAGCGCAGTAATACATACGACACACATACTCACTTGCGAGTACGTGGCACCATTGGCGTGGTGTACTGTCGCCGCTTGATTAGTTTTGGTGCTTTTGTGTAATTAAATAAATTTAAATAAGTGTACATTAGGGATGTAAATTTTTCCGCTTTTTATGATCCCGGGATTTTCAAGATGTCGTTATCCGTATCGTAATCCCGGGATTTAGATATTCGCTCTGACGTCAGGATTTATTTTAAAGGACTTTGTAGATGTGATCAATTCCAAAAATTATTTAAAAAATTCAATGCAACGTAGAATAAATTTCTTAAGAGTTTAAAAAATTATTTTTTTATTCACAAGGACGAATAGGTAATTTTTTAAGCTGATAAAGTTAGATGGACGAAGTTCGAGGATGTTATCGAGTTTATATAAGTCCCTATCATCTAATTTTTCAAGGATAAAATTTTAAAAGACGTTTCCAATACTTAATAGTCCTTATGTACAAAAAAACGAATCTGAAAAAATTCTTCAGAATTTCCTCTGCAATTTGATACCCGTACTTCTTCTCTAAGCACATTTCACTGAATGTTTAAATCATTTTTGGATTACTGATGTCAGAGTGAAAAACTAAAAAAGCAATTTTACTATAATTGGCCCATGGTTTCGCGACTATATGGATTTAAAATTTACTATCGCACGGTGTTATATGTATAACGAGCTAGATATTTATAACAAAAATATTAATTGTTGAAAAAAAATATAGCCAATACTGGTCAAGAAAATGAAGTTTATATTATTATTATTATTTATTTGCCAAGAATTCCGGAATCTTTGGGTTCTATAAAAGGCCGGGATCTCGGGATTAACATTCGTAGTATGCATGTTTGTAGATAGATACATAAATTAGAGACGATGAATTTGGAAATACTCTCCCAAATTCGTTGATGCTGTGCGTTAATTGCCGAATTATCGAAGCATTACTAGGCCAAATCGAAAGACTTTTCTAGATAATAACACAGGTTTAAATAAATTAAAAAAAAAAAATTGTCGGACTTGCGACATTTTTATATGAATTTCAATGTAGGTTTTTTTCGCTGATTCAAAATACGAAATAAGAATATAAAAGTGGAACAGTTTTGGAGATATGGCCAGTATACTAGCAGTAATACTACATATGCATGTTACGTATATGTGCCCGTAAATTAAAGCAACTTAAGGGACTTTAGAAGGTTTGACTTTCGGGTTTCCCTTGAAATGTTTTATATTTTCATTAAGCTTCTATTAAAAGGGCATCCTGTCCATATACTTGGCACTGGTAAAACGTGGTAAGACTTAAGTCGAGCGATAACTGAAGTCCGTTATGTACCGAAAGAAGGCGCCAATCTCTTTGTTCTAACAAAACTGAGACTTGATTCGAGGTCCAGTATTAAGGAGAACTAAGATAAGATTTCTAGGCATGTGTTTCTTTCGTAGTTTAACGGCACTGAACCATTGCAGCTACCTGTACAGTCGACAAAATTAAAATTAGGGTATTCTGGGAACCTTTATTTCGGATATTTTTAGTCACTAGATTTTCTATGCTCGATTCTTTACACATTGTCCGTTACATGGAATGGCCAAAATTACAACGCCTTCTAAGTGAGCTTCCAGTAGAAGGGCAAAATTAGCTTCTGATGCACCAACTGCGATTGTTTCCTTTATTAGACTTTTGTTCGTCTTTCGAATCGTAGCGCTATTGGAAGATATTCTAATATATGTAGCTCTCAAAGGAAAGGTGTTATTGAAAAATACCTTCCTGAAAGCTTCTTGAAGTCACTTTTGCTTATCTTTTACAGCTAACGGCTTTCCGCTCGCGATCTTTAAAACCTTTTTATTTGTATCCGTACATGTTCCAACTTCTCTTAGTGCCGTTTTTTGATGTAGATTTTAAAATTTACCTGCCCCTTAAACACATTTTTTCAGAACAAAATTTGTGCTTAATGGCCAGAAAAGTTTTAAAACCTACTCGATAAAATGGGGACTTAGTAAGAGAAACTTTACATGGAATAATAGTGACGCCATATAAATTAAATTTTGCTCCATACAAGCACCGAAGGGCCAATCGTATTTTTTTAAATTTCCGTTGCTTTGGAAACATACCTCGTCAGCCTTTGAATGGCAGCGCTATTGGAAGATCTCCTGGTGCAGCTTCTAAAGTGAAGGTACTATTGAAAAAGCTCGGCTTAAGGGCCTCCTTATTTGCGCTCCTTATTTTGCCGAATAGGCAGTTGAGCTCACAAAAGTGTTTTCGGCTTACAAATCGGTGCTTTAAAACAAAGAGTAGAACGCTACAATAGTAAGAGTTAATTTCTTTCCATTCCTGAAAATTTTTCCATACTGCCACTCTTTCATCGAAGTTCCTTCAGTTCAACTGATTGCAACATTCTTGCAACTTTTGTTAAGTTTGTTTTTTTTTTTGCTGATCCATTAGCTGCCACGTTGCAATTGTTACAGCACCTACGTATTATGTTGCAATCTTAGCGCCCACGATAAACGAGTAGGCAATAGATATTGCAACTAGCCAACGTATTCAACACCAACGCAGCAGAACGTTGTTTTTTTTTTTTGTAAAGTTAGCAGAGGTGCCACATCTACGTGACGCCAACTAAACTCAGTACCTACATATGTAGGTACATACAGGCAGCTGAGTGGCAATAAGAAATCTATGTAAGCACATACATACATACATACATAGATACTACTCTTACATGCATATCAATTTTGTAGTTTATCTAGTGAAATACACTCCTGATGGTACTTACATATTTATGTATGTTCTTAGCCTGCGAGAATTATATATCTAACTATAAGTTACCTTGAAGTTGATTAGGAAAGAAATAAATGTCACTATTATCTGTATATATTCTTTGAGGAAAGGGTGATTACCTCTGCATTTGATATCAACTAACTTGTAACTAACTACCTTTGGACACAAAATATCAATAAGAAAAACAGAATATTTTTTTTTTCTTACTTTTTTATTTATGTATTTACTTTATTTTATTACATTTCATATTTATTAACATATTCTGCTATACAACTTGAAAATGATAATATAAAATGTCGACTTTCTTTTATTTGTCCTCAATTCGAAAAAGTATTTTTGGAGTGCAGAAAGAAGGTGTATTCAAAGCAAAGTTTGTTGTTTAAAGAAAAAGATCTCCCGCTTACGTCTGCATTACTTTTCAACTAGTTTCAAGTTAACTTTTTGCGGCTATGTACAAGTTATATATTTTATAGAACTCCCGCAATCGATATTTTTTTTCTGCAGGGTATGTATGTATCCCAAAATATATTAACATATTCATGTGCAAAAGTTGGCATACATATTTGCATTTGTGTGTCCTATGCCCGTTTCCTTATCCACAGAGTTTATGGCCGCCTTTAAGAACGCGTTTGCTTTTGAAATTTTAATTAAAATTCCATCAAATTTAACTGAATGAAAAGCGCATGCGGCTTCGACTCCATTACTCTATTCACTGCCAGCATAGGCTCCACCTATTCCATTTGCATATATGTATGTATGTATGTACATATGTATGTATTTAGGTTTTAGAAGTTCCACTCTACTGCTTCAAGCTTTCTAGTTAAAACATTCAGCATATCGGCAAGTCACTACATATCAGCTGAACATGGCAAACGAGTACCGTGCCCGGCTCAATCTTCCCTGCAAATAGTCATCAAAGCTTGTGCATACTAGCTGCCTTGAGTAGGTACTCGGTCTGTCTCTTCATTGTCATTGCTTATCGTTTTACATATTGACTGTCTGTAGAGATTTACATAGCATAGATTGAAGAATGGCTCGCTGTGAAATTTTAATAACATCTTTATGCAAATAACTTTTAACGCATTATTATGGATCCCGTGTTCACTAACAACCACGTGCAAACATATCTATAAGCAAGTAAATATTCTGGCATCCATACCTATGCACATGTATGTATGTATGTATATGTACATATGCATGTAGGTGCGTCCTACAGCTCTAGCAAATAACAACCTGTATTCACTCGTTAAACGGCCTATAACGATAACAAGCAGCGAGTCTTTATGTTACGCTTTCAAAAGCATTGAAATTAATAGGTATTACAGGATTTATCATAATTTATGAGCTTTACGCGCTTGAATCGCTAATGCAAGTAGATTTGATGTGATGCGTTTTTTAGTAGAGCTGAAATTTATGGATGGTAGGGATAAGGGGAAAATATAAAAGTCTATGTTGTGATCGTACTCATGGATGAGCGGTAAAGAAAATCTCTTCAAAGTGTAACTTAAGTCCTTAAGCTCTTTGAGTCACACAAGTGATAACGTTAATAAAAGTCAACGCTAAAGGTTCTAAAACAATTCGTGATGGTACACAGCAGCGAAGCAGACAAGATTGGTGTAGGGAATTCAGGCATGGTTGGCAAAACCAGTCAATCAAGACAGGACTGCGATGGTTTCTCCCTTAAAAAAACGAATTAGCAATTTGTGTATGTACTCGTATTAGATACTAAGTTACAAAAAAATTTATAAAAAAAATGTATCATATATGTATGTACATTTTCCGATAAAAATACTTTTTAAAATTTTCTTTGTGTTACTGCGTGTTAGCAGCGTTAACTTCAAATTTTCATAAATTTTTCTGATTTACTTAGTCTCTTTTAACTAATACTCTTTTTGTTTTATAAAAGTTTAAGTTCATTAAATTTTGTCTTTTCCTGAAAATGAAAAAAAAAAAATCTAAAATATGAATTAGGGTGGTCCTTAAAATATCAACATCATGAGGCACCCCTCATCATCACGTTAAAAAAAGAAATCCACGAAAATTTCAAGATTGAAAAAGAAATTTTTGGAGTTGCTACCAGGTTAAAAAAAAATCTTTATTCACACGAATTCTACAAAAAATTGAATTTGACCAGGTATAACTCAGCAAGTTTCTGATTTTATTTAAATAAGTTTCAATAATATCTACATATATCAAAAATTTCGTTTTTTTAAGTCTAAGCTTTTCTTTCACCCATAAAAAAACAAAGATCAAAATAGATGTTGATATTTTCAACGGCCACCCTAATATTCATATCATCAATAAAAATCAATTCCATATTTTAATTTAACATTCTTATCCCCAGTTTCACCAATCAATTTTAAAATTTATCAGACTGTTAAAATTTTAACTGACAAATTTTCCGAACACAATTGGATCATTTTCAATTTTAACAGGCTGATAAATTTAAAATTAATTGGTGCAACTGGGCATTAGCGCCATTTTCGTAAGTAAGGTCTAAAATTTATCTGCAGTTTAAACACAAATTTTGATCTGAAAAAATGAGTTTTAAGGGGGATAAATTTTAAAAGCTTCTTAAGAAAAAGGCAGTTATTCCCCTTCACTCAATTTTCAAAACAAAATTTGTGTTTAAAGGGCAGGTCGATTTTAGAACCTATTTGAGAAAACGGCAGCCTGTGTAATCAATATATTTATAGGTTAATCATTTTTCGTATAAAACTCTGATAGAGCTGGTGGCATTGCTTAACGTCATTTAATATGTCAGACATCGCGGAAGATAGATGTTTTCCTTTCGTGCTCTCGAAGGCGACTTTAAAATCAACAAAGTTTTTTGCTAGATTTGGTGTGCGCTGAATATCTAGTCTACGGTGGATTACAGTTCTAAAGCGATACGTACAATACGCTCGATAAAACCTTGAAGGGAAACGTTTATGGGGCTCGTCTCTCTTTAATTTGCACATATGGCGCGGGCGCTTTTCTTGCGGAATTAGCAGAATACACTTAACAGCCAGTTGTTGGTTTTTAACCGTTTTCAAGTTCAACTGGTTAGAGCACTTAAATTATATCAGTCTTGAAAGTCATGACGTTTCCAATTGAGAGAAATCATTTTGTTTCATTTTCAAAGACAAACTACGAAACGATTTACGGTCGTTTTAATTCACCTTTAAATTTAACATTAATATCGAAAATAGTAATTTTTCTAATAATAATTGTTAAGTGGTTTCTTAGTACAAACATTAGTACTTATCGAGCCCTAACCGCCAAAATAACGTAAGCGACATTTTTTTCAAAATTTTCTTTTTGAGACAGAAATATTCCTAGAGCATCTAGATACATCGATCTACATACGATCTACATACGAATGAATAGAAACAAATTTACAGAATCCATTAAAATGATGTGATAAAAGAACATAAAGCATTTAAATGTGCATTTACAGGTCTTTTTTTATTTAAAATATTTGACACAATTCTGAGGCAGCGACCACTTGGCGGCTCTAGCAAAAAAAAAGCAAAACATCCATCGAATGCGCAAGAGGGGCACGTCAAGTCATGTAATTATTGCTTACATAAAAGCGTCAACAACAGTAACAACGAACTATGTATGCCTATATGTATGCAACAACTTGACGGCAACAACAAAAAGTTAGCTGCTGCAATTTATTTTCGATGTGAACATGTTGCTAAAGTTGTTCTTTCACGCACATACATATATAGTTACATACAAATGTGAGTACCACATATGCAGATCGCTATACATATACATATATGTACATTAGACTTCTTCAAAGAAATGGGTTATATATTTTTTAAATCCCCTGTGAAATATTTGCGGGTCAGTGAAAAAGGACACCTGTCAAATTTTGAAAGTCAACAAAATTTGTTCAAAAGGGTCATACTTTTATTTTTATAAGCCTTTTAATATTCCAATGTTACAAAGTACATGTTTGAAGTGGCTGCAAAATACCGTTGATATTTGGCAATTTTTTTTTGTTGACGGTGTTGTGCATTTTATTCCATATAGAAAAATTGTCGACTTTAACCTTGAAGTGTGAAAGAAAAAACCTATGAAACTTTGTAAGATCCTTTCGTAGCCTTTAAAAATATACGTCGTTCATTCCGATACTTTGACTTAAAAAACAGTTATAAAATTTCAGAATTTAAGCAATTTTGTCCTGTGTTATTTATATGGATCATAATATTAAAGGTTGCGATTTCGACATGCGTATTCTTTTACTTTCCCGAAAATATTTCACAGGTGATGTAAAAAAAAGATAGTCGATTTCTCTGATCCAGTCTAATATACGTATGTACATAATATATGTATGCATGTATATATGTAAGTACATTACATAAAACACTGTGAGGAAAAATACAGGCCGAAAACTGCAATTCTGGTAATGAACCTTGGCAGTTTTCATGAAAGCAGATAGGTTAAATATCGTGAAAATTAGCATCAACCAATTATTTTCTGAGGTAGTTAAAGGTTTTTGAAAAAATTCCTTTATAAATATGAAAGTTTTGTACCTACCTAGAAAACTCAAAAAATTTCCATCCCAATGCCTTATTCGCTAATTAAGTATACAAAGTACAGATGAGTTATAGAGATTTTTTACGAACTTGCTACCGATTCCCTTTTTTGTATTCTGCAAGACATGAACTCAATTCTCTACTCCCTGCTTTCCCTGCAGGGTAGACACTATTGTTGCTAGTGCTGTTTTTATTGCGCCATGTCGTGCGTAGTTGTGTTTTAGCTGCTCTGGTGACAGTCAACAAGAATAACAGCAACTATAACTAGTAGAAACCTGCGCAACGATAAAATAAACAGATTCTGTGACAGAAACAATCACGAAAAAGCAGTGAACAACCAAAAAAGAGCAATGAAAATATGGCTTGTAAAGTTGTAGGTGCGGCGCACGGTGGGGTATAAACAGCTTTGCGCGGCCAAAAGTTAATTTTTTAAAACGCCAGTAAAATAAAAAGGAACTGAAGCAAGGAAACTATGCGATTCAGTTGTTTTCGTTGTCAGTGTACAATGAACTGAAAGCAGCATGGCTTTTTCTACCAAGTTATTTGTTGTTAGATAAGAAACAAAAAATTAACGATCAGTTCAACTTCGTTTCCTTTGAGACCACTGCTTTCAACGCCATTTGTGCTTGTCGAAGTCGAACTACAGGAGAGAGTGAGCGAGAGAATGAGAGCGTTAAACATTTCAACCAACAATGATTGTTGAATATAATAATAATGGTAATTAATAATTTTTTGCTTAATTTTTTATCAGTGTATGTAACACAGGACAGTCGAAACATGATTTTTTTTAGTGTTATTATACTTCTTAATTTTCTAAGGGAAGCAATATTTTCTTAGGGTATATTATTAGCGTTTGGTATTTGAAAAGAGAGAATGGCTTTGGATTTTGACAGAAAGGGGGAAAGTGTATCTAGGTGCTGTATGATTTTCAAAAAAGTAGCCCCCGAATCACTCCGTTTTTAAAAATTCGGGTGTTTTAACGTCTTAATCCTACAAGACATTGCTGAACACTTAAGGCCGAAATTCCAACACATTTATAATTTTATTTTTGTGGTATGACATTAATAAGTAGTTTGACTATTAGTAAGAGGACTTTCTGATGACAACATTGAGGGGAAAGTACTAAATTTTTTACCATGGTCTAAACAAAACTTAATACTTTGATAAGCTCTTTTGTAATTAGTGATAATGATAATATATAACATATGATACTCAGCTGTTTTGTAGGGAAGAATTAACTTATAATTTTTTACTGTGAGTTTCATTTATTTTATAATTGTCCATTTTACACGATAGGATCCATTTATTTGAAACTTTATTATAGCATCTGTACGTATTACTAGTTTGTTCTCCACAAATAAGGTTGACGCAAGCAATTATCAAAAAAAAAAAATAATAATAATAATCCAGAAGTTTAGATTGGAAATGTGATTAATTGTGAATACAGTAGAAGGTTTTTCAATGAGCCGGAGCTGACAGCTAAAATCACCGGCATTGATTTGGGGCGCGGGTGGAAATAATTTTGGCCACCCAGATGAGGCACATGCCCACCGTGCGACGGCAAGCGATATGTATGTAAATTGGAAAGGTGCGTTGAGGGGGGAAAGCAATGAAGCGTGTTTGCGACGAAGGCAGTCAACGCTCGCTAAAAATCGCTTGACTGACATCGTTTCGATGCTTATCGTTTCATGTTAACAACAAAGCAACAACTAATACAAGCAACAGCAGCAAGAATAACAATACCAACAGCTTAAAAAATATAAAGCAAAAATCACCGGCAAAACATTACAAACTCAGCCACAAATCGCTCGCAGAAAAGCAAAAAAAAAACTGCTAAGAACTGAGAAAAAGTAAAAAAAAAAGTTATATGAAAAAAGCCGGCAACATTTTAAAATTGCAGCGTGGCGAGAAACGTGTGAAGGCAAGCACATGTGTTGTTTTGACTTTTAAATTTAAATGCACACTCCTTCATACTCCAGCACTACATAAATACACACATACATACATTAAAAGCAATCCCCGTGTTACATTTTGTCTTAAAATGATTTTACTTTCTTTGGCTTCAAGAATGTTTATGTGTGTGTGTTTTTTTTTACTTTCATACAGCATTCATGCGCGCAAAGTGTGTGAAACATTTACATGATGTTGCAACATTCTGTACAAGCGCACGGATGTACACACACCCGCATAACACATCACTCACCGATTGGTAATGCTTTGGGAGAAAGTAAAATTTGTGATTTTTGCCGGTACATATTCCATTTCACTGCATTCACGGGTTTTTTATTTCATCTACCCACAACGAATTGTTGGAGCCCGTACCACTTACGCGTCCCCACTGTGTTCGCCCTTATTTTCATTTCTCTTGTTCGCCAACACATTTCTAGAATCTGTCAGCATTCTCCACAAGAGGGTATTGATGGGTCTATGCGCCTCGCTTACAGGACAACATCAACCTATGGATGTGAAACCAGCTTCAGTTTTTGGCATGGCCTGAAAAGGTGTATACTTATGGGCAAAATGGGCACAAATATGTATGTACATATGTATGCGTTTGAATGCATATTTGCCTGTTTGAAAATTTGTTCTTTTTCAAGTACTCTTACCAAGCAAAAAGCAAAAGTTGCGAAAGAGAAAAAAAGTGTCAGAGAAAAAAGATGAAATGGTCGCACGACTTTGTCAAACGTCGTGTAGGACGTTGCGGCAAATTGTGGGGCATTTTTTTTTTGCATTTTGTGCAATGTTTCTTTTTGAATGTTTTGTCATCCGCTCAATCGAGTTTCAAGACACTGTGAAAAATACGCAGAGGTTTCAGCAGCTGCATATTGCTGAACTCCCACCTTAAATCGCTTAAAGATAACGTTTTCATTTTCGACAACAACAAAAATTGTGTACAATGTACTTAGCTCCAATTTGTGGTACGCGTTTTGAATTTGTTATACAAATGGAGTTTTATATCCATTTGAAGTTGTGAATTTAAGGTTAAAAAATAAATAAGTACATACAATGCTATTTTTTTGGTTTCGCTCAAAAATTTCATACTTACATATGTATGTACATATATGTATGTATATACACATATATATAATACAAATTTTCCAGTTGAACATTGAGCTGTGCCAAAAAACGCCTCAAATCCCCTCCCCTTAGCGCTCCCTTAACTTTGGAAAACGTACTTGGCACTTTTTCATTATTTGACCGGCTGTTGGTCCGATTCCCATCACCTCCAACTTTTTGAAATTTAGTGCACAGTGTGTATACAATACCACCAAATGATCTTAAAATATCCTGAAATTTTCAAGGTGTTTTTTAAAGATACGAATTTGTGAACTTTGAATTTTTTCAAGTTAAGGTTTTTTCAGTGTTTTTAAGGATATGAATTTTTGAACTCTGGAAGTTTTATTTTGAAAAGTCTAAATAAAGTTATGTTGAACAATTTTTATTTAACTCAAATTCATTTTTAATTTAGAGTTTGGATTTTTTTCTTATGTTTAAAATCTCATTCCCTTAATAAAGATATTTTACAACTTTCAGCATCTTTTAAGATTAGTTAGAGGTATTGTAAAAAATTTAGGAAAACATTTATATAAGCTTTTGTTTTTAAAATTTCTGTAATTGTTTTATTTCTCGATTTTTTTTGTTTGATTGTTTTTTTTTTAACGAGACCAGAACCATTTTTATGATATTCAAAAAATAAACTTGCCAAATTCGGAAAATAGTCAAATTTTGAACTTTCCAAATATTTTTCTACCGTAACGGGCATTTTTGACCCGTGCTTTAAGCTCACTAAAATGACAGTTAGAAGATTAAAATGTTCTGAAGAAATGTTAAGCGAGGATTTTACTATGGGTTACCGAAAATGAAAAACATTATCTGATTAAAATTTAATCTTTAGCTCCTCCGTTTGACCCCTGTTTAAAAAGGTTAATTAAAAATGGCAGTTATAGGGTTAAAATGTTCTAAAATAGTTTTAAATAGAGTATAAGGCACTGATGAACATCGCGTTTAGAGTATTATTTTAAGCTTTCTTTAGTATTGTATATTTGAGCACGAAGTAATAAAACCCCTCTCTGCCCATTACTTGTTCAAATAGATTCGTAACCACTGAACTGCACTAATCTTGCGATAATGTGTATCGCAAAAATAGAAGACTATGTACTATTCTTGTAAGTAATCAATAACAAACTGTACCTTTTTTAATTTTTTTTTGTATTTAATTCAATCTCTTTAGATCTTTGGATACGAAAACTCTGTGCCGTAATCTTTAGTTAAGCAGTTAAATCCGCTCCTTTTCTTTAAGTGTGCCGGCAAATTGCCAACGCATTCAATCAGCAGGAGCTAAGCGACTGCTGAATGCGTTTGCCAAACTGTTAAATCCATTTACATTTACTAGGCTCACACCCCCTCAATTGTTTTTAAGGTTTCATTGAACTTTAAAGTAAACTGTAAATAAGTACATACATACATATGTACATATTTGTATGTATGTAAATTAATGTGTACGAAATGCGGTGAAGCGAAGTTCATTTTATTATTTCCACAACATTTCATTTTTATTACAATATTTACTTACATTAAAGTTAACAAAGAAAAAACCTAAAAGTACAAAAACAAGTGGCGGCATTTTTGGCAGCTTGGAATTGGCAAACAGATGTTTATATATTCTATACTTGTATATATACATATACATACATATGTATGCACATAAGTATATATCAGTGTGCACTTGGTGCGATGAGCAGATAAGGAATTTTACATGGCGGTGGCGGCGGCTCCGTCACGCAATAACTACGAAAAGTTTCGATTTTAGTGACCTCACGTGTCTCACGTTCATTGTTGAATATTTTATGTTTCGTGGCTTCAAAATGTTCCTGCCACCAAAATAAGCTAAATTACACACTTTACATCCGGTACGTTGAGCGCGTTGCGGGGAAGTCGAGCGCCTATTTTCCAAAAGTTTTTTTTTTTTTGCTTCTCCCATTATGGGGCACATTGCAGCGGCAAGTTGACGCAACACTTTATTAAAGTGACTTCAGCTATTTAAATGTTAATATAAAAATTTCACGTGGCATTGCGCATAGGTGCTGAAAATGGGTTGAAAATCGGCTGTAATGGAATTTCTCTAAAGCACTAACTGGCTGGGATTTGGGATTTGAGAGCTTTCACTTCATTTGCATAAATAAACATAGAAAAAGAGATTCACGAAAGTAACTAAATAACTCGATTTTCGTGAGCGTGCGTGCGAGTCTTGCTGGTTGTTTGTTTAAGTGTGCTAGTTAACTAAACTAACAATGGCATTGGAAGTAACACTAGAAACAGCTATAAAAATAAAACAACAATAATAATAACAAAGGTGAAGTGGCGTGAAAAAGTAAATAGAAGTCTTAGAAAAAATCCATAAACGAATTTGTACATTAAAACATTTGGTATGTATGTAAGTTAAGAAAAAAGAAAAATAAAAAACGCGTACGTTTACAGAATATAACTAGATCAGCCTAGAGTACACTGAGTGCTTTATTTACTGATTTAGAAAATGAATCCAGCTAGTGAATATCTACGTAAACACATGAGTGTATATAGATTAGGAATGTTAATCCCGGGATCCGGCCTTTCTAAGGTCCCAAAAATCGCGAGATTCTTGGCAAATAGTCCTGGGATTTTCGGTATTTGTAATTTGCACTGATGGCAATAATAGAAACTCATTTTCTTGATCAGTACCGGCTATATTTCTCTTTTTATTTAATAATTACTATTTTTTTATAAATGTCTAGCTTACTATACATATAACACCACGCGATAGTAACACAAATATCAATATCGAGCCCTAACCGCCAAAATAACGTAAGCAACATTTTGTACAAAATTTTCTTTTTGATGCAGAAATATTCCTATAACCACCTTCACGTTGGATATTTAACGCAAACATCTCCGAAGTCGGTGAAGAAGTTTCACTTCAAAAACATTTTACCAAGAGTATCTCCTGAAAACCGAAACTAGTTTTCTGGGAGAACAACAAAAATCCAGTCCTCCAAAGTGCTATATAATACTCGCTGAGGGTAATCCTCGCTGATTAATGTGTACGATGATGGTCACGTACGACATAATGGAAATGCCCATATAGAAGTTTTCTGCGTACAGAACATTTTAATTTTACCCGTATCTATTTTTTAATATAGATACTTTGCTTTCAAATATGTATTTTTGTACAAATGTGCTCCACCCTAGTAGTATATAAAAGTAATTATTTTATGGTTTACTTTTTAAAGCTTTTTCTCGAAAAAAACTTTCAAAAATTATCTTTTTTATTGTTTTACTTACTATTTTCTTTTGTTCGTTGTTTTTTTTTTCATTCTCTGTTATGGCCAATTAACAAAAGCCAACTCACGGCCTACAGAATTCGAGTTTGGGTGCGTTTGTATAGTACTGGGCTCATTGTTAGCGGCAACTTAAGCTGGTCTTTCTCTTTTATCCCATTTTTTTTTTTACTGATTTTGAGGCAACAGGAAACGCGTTGTTAACTTAGTGTCAAAACTTGTTTGGCTTACAGGCTTACAAGTGCGTTGGATCGATTCGCTTCAATTTGCTGCAGCTCCAACATCGCCAAGTCTACTTGTACATATGTATGTATATAGGAGACTTTTACGAAAGACCGAGCAGTAAAATTCATAAAATTCATATTCATACGTAAATAAATACTCGAGTATGCTGAGACAACTAATAGAAAGAAATTCGATACATCATGCAAATTTTTAAGTGCACTTTTTTAGGGCAACCAGTTGAGATTGAGATTGAGCTTGCAGTAAATATCAGACCGTAAAGTGTTTACAACTTTGAAAATCTTTCAGCTAATGGTGATTTCGTTCCTATCAAAAAAAATTTGCATTTTGATTGCCCCTTTCTCTTTTCGTGTTCGATTCTAAAATAAGGCAAACGGTGAAAAAACTTTGTGATCGTTTCTTAAAATGTCACACTCTTGTAAGGCAAAAAAGGCACATTTTCTGCCTTTTGAAGCTTTATCAGAGGAGATGGTTGCCCTGAAAATCGGCCGGTTGCTTAAAACGATAATATTATGATATGCGTGAGCTGGACAAGGACAAGAAGACAAAAACATGCCCTTCTAACGGGTTGAGTGTAACATCAAACACATTTTGCACCGTGCAAGGGCAAATTTTTTTTGGTAGAAATGAAAGTTTGCAAATTTTGTTATTATTTCTTGTTATACAGGGCAATTCTGGCGACTGTCTTTCAACTCACCAGTATTTCGAAAGATGAACAATTTTCATTCAAAAGACTAATTGAAAAATTCAAAAGACTAATTGAAAAATCTGCTAACGTGGAGGGTCCGTGTTATGCTGTATGCCTCTAAGCGATTTGTTTTCTAAAAATTAAACAAAATTAAAAATATGTACATATATAGATTTTAAACATAAGAATAAAAAAATACTAATTACAAATATTAATAAAATAAGTTTCTAAAAATTAAAGGATATTAAAGAAATATGTTCCTTTTTAATACAAAATCAAAAATTAATAAAAAGGAAACTAAAAAAGAAAAAAAATATTAAAAAAGGAGAAAAAATAAACTGAGTTCTTAAAAGCTAAATGAAACTATAAAAAAAAATCTTTCTGAAATAATATAATTTAAAAATTAAGATAAAATTAAATTAATAAAGAAAAATAAATGAGGACAAATAATTCTAAAAATTATATGAAATGAAAAATATATTTTTTTAGCAATAAAATTAAAAAATTCAACAAAAAAATTTAACTCAATAAAAGTAGAAAAAATAGAAATAATTTTCTAAAAAATTTTCTTTTTGAAACAATTAAATCCTAAAATTTATTTAAAATAAAAATTTAACTAAGAAAAGAAAAAATAGGTTGCCAAAACTTAAATGAAAAAAAAACATATTTTTCTTTTCAAAAAAAAAAACCTAAAAATAAACTTAAAAAAAATTAATTAAGAAAAGAAGAAAAATATGTATAAGTTTCTAAAAACTAAATTTTTAAAACAATAAAATCTAAACATTAAAGTAGAATCAAATAAAAAAATATATATAAAAAATAAATAAATTTAAAAAACTGGTCTAGATCTCGAGCCAGTGTTTTAGTTACTCGACCAGCAAACTGCAAGTGCTTTCTGTCAAAAGAGTTTTTCGCCATAAAATTTGGCAAAGGAGATGTTTTTTGTAAGACTTTTTTGCCAGGATAACCAAAGCTTTCCAACTACCTTGCCTACTGTCGTTCAATTGCCTTCGAATAGACTTTCATCTCTTAGCAAGCATTGCTCTGATATTCAAGAGACAATAAGTTATTGTCTTAAATTAAAGTTGAAGTCTAAGTTAAATGTAATATTTTATTGAAAAAGAAGCTATTTCATTCTAACGAGCGAATAGGGCTATAACCTGATCGATACTAAAGTGTTGAGCTTTCAAAAAGGAAGACAAGAGAAAGAAAAAAACGTTGAATACATAATCACCTTAATCGCCCACCATTGTTGGAACTAACGGTATGGATTGAGGAAAAATTAAGACGTGTTTTATCTTCATGCCAGGTAGACAAGAATAAAGGAAGATAAGAATAAAATTTGAATTAATCACAAAAATTTAGAAATCACATTTGTTGCATGTCAGTGACACTTGTTCAACGTCCGGGTTGCGCTCAGGTGGTGTGCTTGTGTTAATATCTGTCTTCACATGGTTCATAAAGTTTTGCTCTCTGTATGCAAGCAGGTGAATATGAGTTCAGTTTCAAACAAACGAATGAATATTTATGTACTTATATATAGTATGGATGTATGTACATAGAAAATAGAAAGGGGAGAAAATAAATATGTATTTGTTAAAAAAAAAACAATTCTTTTTAATTTTAGGCGCTCAGCCATGACCATAAACTCACATAACAAACGCACGCACGCACCCGTATTGATTGCCACATGTGGCAGCAGAAAACATGNGTTCAGTTTCAAACAAACGAATGAATATTTATGTACTTATATATAGTATGCATGTATGTACATAGAAAATAGAAAGGGGAGAAAATAAATTATTATTTGTTACAAAAAAAAACAATTCTTACCAATTTTAGGCGCTCAGCCATGACCATAAACTCACATAACAAACGCACGCACGCACCCGTATTGATTGCCACATGTGGCAGCAGAAAACATGCAGCAAAACAAAGGCTGACCCAATGTCTACGCGGTACTGTCGTTTGCCAGTGCCGGCAGGTCATAAATGCCAGTTAGTTACTTTCGTATTTAGTTTTTGGAATTTCATCGTAGTTGAACTATGCCAGGTTACACATGCCGAATACAGACATTTGGAAATTTTCTACGCACTGCTGCAACTAATTGTGGGTTTTTTTCTTTCACGTAGTACTCCATTTGTACTCGAAGCACACTGTAACTTGTGTTTTGAAAAATTTGCCGCACATGTCCGACAATTGCAACTACGCACTACTATTATTACTACCTCTCTACTTACATATGTACGCATGTATGTACATTAGGGTGGTCCAAAAATGCATGTTAAAAAGTAAAGTAGGAATTTTTAGGCTCTCACCCCCTAGGATTGTTCTATACCGAAAAAAGTATACCTTTATTTTTTTATTTTGAAATCAGAAAATATTTAGAGGTCGCTCAAAGCGCCCAAAGTTTTCCATGTATTTTATATGGGGGGAAAACAACTTTTCGTAGAAATGGTATAGAATAGTTAGAAATCAATATTTTTCTACCAGAAAACTCTGTTTATCTGCAGGATATTCCCAAAAATAATACGCAATTGTTTATTTAACCAGTTTTTCATCGCAATTATAATTTCCACCAAAAACTCACAAAAACCCGGAAAAATGCTATGGGGCGACAAATAAAAAATCGTTAGTATTAAAAAATTGTTAAATAAACAATTGGGTATTATTATTGAAAGTATTCTGAAGAGAACCAGAGTTTTCCGATCGAAAAATATTGATTTGAGCGCTTTGAGCGTCCTCTAAATATTTTTTGATTACAACATAAAAAAATAGGGGTATATTTTTTCGATATAGAGCAACCCTAATGTACATACATACATGCCAACCTAAACCTTTTCAATCAGCTGCTGAAAACTGTTACATGCCACATCACATCCTTTTCCTCTGTGCGGCTCACTCCATTCTAATCCAGCGATCTGCAGCGCTGATCCTGTAGTAACCCTCTTCTGCACATATGTACGTACATATATGTATTTACCCTTCGCTTGGTGTAATCATAAGCCTATATGTATGTTTGTGTTNTACATGCCAACCTAAACCTTTTCAATCAGCTGCTGAAAACTGTTACATGCCACATCACATCCTTTTCCTCTGTGCGGCTCACTCCATTCTAATCCAGCGATCTGCAGCGCTGATCCTGTAGTAACCCTCTTCTGCACATATGTACGTATATGTATTTACCCTTCGCTTGGTGTAATCATAAGCCTATATGTATGTTTGTGTGNCTGCTGCAACTAATTGTGGGTTTTTTTCTTTCACGTAGTACTCCATTTGTACTCGAAGCACACTGTAACTTGTGTTTTGAAAAATTTGCCGCACATGTCCGACAATTGCAACTACGCACTACTATTATTACTACCTCTCTACTTACATATGTACGTATGTATGTATATTAGGGTGGTCCAAAAATGCATGTTAAAAAGTAAAGTAGGAATTTTTAGGCTCTCACCCCCTAGGATTGTTCTATACCGAAAAAAGTATACCTTTATTTTTTTATTTTGAAATCAGAAAATATTTAGAGGTCGCTCAAAGCGGCCAAAGTTTTCCATGTATTTTATATGGGGGGAAAACAACTTTTCGTAGAAATGGTATATAATAGTTAGAAATCAATATTTTTCTACCAGAATACTCTGTTTATCTGCAGGATATTCCCAAAAATAATACGTAATTGTTTATTTAACCATTTTTTCATTGCAACTATAATTATAGGTCCGCCAAAAACTCACAAAAACCCCGAAAAATGCTATGGGGCGACAAATAAAAAGTCGTTAGTATTAAAAAATTGTCNAAATCAATATTTTTCTACCAGAAAACTCTGTTTATCTGCAGGATATTCCCAAAAATAATACGCAATTGTTTATTTAACCAGTTTTTCATCGCAATTATAATTTCCACCAAAAACTCACAAAAACCCGGAAAAATGCTATGGGGCGACAAATAAAAAATCGTTAGTATTAAAAAATTGTTAAATAAACAATTGGGTATTATTATTGAAAGTATTCTGAAGAGAACCAGAGTTTTCCGATCGAAAAATATTGATTTGAGCGCTTTGAGCGTCCTCTAAATATTTTTTGATTACAACATAAAAAAATAGGGGTATATTTTTTCGATATAGAGCAACCCTAATGTACATACATACATGCCAACCTAAACCTTTTCAATCAGCTGCTGAAAACTGTTACATGCCACATCACATCCTTTTCCTCTGTGCGGCTCACTCCATTCTAATCCAGCGATCTGCAGCGCTGATCCTGTAGTAACCCTCTTCTGCACATATGTACGTACATATATGTATTTACCCTTCGCTTGGTGTAATCATAAGCCTATATGTATGTTTGTGTTGTGGTGCATTGTCAGCTGCTTTTGTTGTCCTGTGCGTCCGCATTAAATTAAGGACTTCGCTTTCTATGCATTTATGTATGATCCTTTAATTCAACATAATTATGTGTAAAGCGCAAATTTTCGTGGCATTCCACATAGTTAATTCTAAGGCAAAACCCACATTTGATTGCTATGTAAAATTAATACTGCCACCAGTTAATGGTGTTAATGTGAACATTTGTGTATTTTTTGTAATCGTAATCAGCTATTATGTATGTAATATATCTGGCTGCAGCAGAAGTTACAACTAAACCATCAGCTGGCTTAAACACACGTCGATGTATATGAGAATGGCATGCGCTTTAAAGTGTAATTAATGGCTTAGTAGGCGGCTTTGGAATTACAGAAATGTCCATAATGTTTTAGTAATTGAGGTTTTTTTTAATGAGCAGTAGGGAAAATAACTACATTGTGTCCCTTTCAAGAGAGGGAAAATAGGTGAAAGAAAGGCAGGGTCCCATTCGTAATTTAGTTTTCTTTTTTTTGAATGTGTTGCATGAAGAGCCTTCCTACAAGTATTAGCTTTATTAATTCTTGATACAAAATTTTCGAGTACATGATAGCTACTTCGGTGTTTAAAATTACTTCTATTTTCATTTTATTAAGATAAAGATTTTGGAAGGAAAACGAGGACAATTCTTTTTTTTTTGTAAATGGTTTATCTATGTCTACAAAAGTAGCTACATATACGGAGTGTCCTGACCGGTAGTACGGATGTCATTTTTGTTTGAAACTTTTTTCTCGGATGAAAATTTTTAAACTTCTAAATGACACAAAACTTTACCTCTAAATAAAAGTCATGAGTTTTTCGAAGTTTCCAAATATTTTTAAAATTACATATATCCTAGGTNCCTCTAAATAAAAGTCATGAGTTTTTCGAAGTTTCCAAATATTTTTAAAAATACATATATCCTAGGTTAATTGGGGATCAACCGTATATCATATTTGATTCTAATAAATTAATGTTTGCTAATTAACCGTTTTCTACGTATTTGGCCGAACTTCTCCTCCAATTCGTTCTGCTTCTTGATATTGTGACATAAGTGGAGAGATCTACAGTTTTACTCCACCGTAGAAGCTTTTTTATGGCAGCACTCGGAGGTTTGCCATTGTCTCCCGAGAGGCGACCGATGTTACAAAAAAGCGTTTTTTGATGTTGCTAGGACCGAAATTTTAAATTTTGATCAATAAAAGCTATCTTTACTATTAATTTTTGGTAATTTTTGATCACGACTTCATATCAACATAAGCATTTTCACTCTATGAAAACTATAGCTTGATCCAGTACTCCATGAACTTACAGGATTTTACACGAACTTGCAAGAAGTTGCAGGAAAAATGTTCGCGTACTTCAAAATTCTCCAAAATCCTGTAAAAGAGAGCGACTTTTGGAGAGTTGTGTAGAGAATAAAGTTGCAAGATTTTACCCGAACTTTTTCTTCTGGTAAAATCATGAAAAGTGTCAAGCAATCACTGGTTGACGTTTTTACAGGAAAAATGAATTTTTTGTTCCCGTACTTTTTGTTCAGTCACTTTTTACTCTCACTTCAGAGAGTAATTTTGCTGTTTGACAGTTTTACAGGATTTTTCACGAAAAGTATTGGATCAGAGCTTATGAAAAATAAAACTGGTTTTTCCTTAATTTCAAAATTAGGAACCGGTTTTTTTGAAATTGTAATTTTTTTAATAACTCGAAATATATATAGAAATATGGTATAGTGAAGTAAAAAATATAGTCGATGACTTTAGGAGAGGCATTGCAAGAAGCTTATATGAAAGTATTACCAAAACACATTGATTTCCTTTTTGCAAAGCTGGCTTATGAATTGGCAGGCAGTTAGACCCAGTGTTGCCAGGTTGAAGATTTGGTCGTCATTTGGAAGATTTTTAACCGTCTTGGAGATTTGACCATTTCGAAAAGCAACTTAATTGCGTGCAGTTTTTTGTTGCCAGTGGTTCTAGTGGCGATTTTTCGATGTTTTTTTACTTTTTCAGATACTAATAACCAGATAATAATTCCAGATATAACGCAAAAATCTTTAACCCAAACTATAAGACTTGTATATATTAATTTTAATAAAAGATACCAAACTTCTCATTTCAGGCCTTAACTTTTAGTAGTAAGGATTTTTGGGAAAGATTTCCTTCACCATTTATATGCAATGACTAGAAAAAAATGTCAGTACAAAGAAAAAGAAATATGGACATCTACTTTTAAAAAGTTAGACACAAAAATCGCTTATGTAAATATATTTAGCAGGCAACTTTTTTATCAACTTAATACATTAGATAATATGTATGTTCATGGACGTAGCCAGGTAGGGGCAGGGGGTGCTCGAGCCTCCCCCCACCCCCTCCCCCCCTAACTTTCAAATTTTCCTTATATATATATATATAATAGTACCTCTGTTATAGGTAATGTGAATTTTAGTAATTCGTAACAGGTTTTCATATTTTTTTTTTTTTTGGTATAAGAATTAGTTTCCAAAATCTTTCCGTACACTTTATTTTAATATTTTGTGTGTTGACGATTTTTCAATACAAAGGACGATTTTCGAAAACCTGGTCTACAAACTAGCCAACGTAGTTGTTATTGAATTGGAAAAAAATTAAAAAATTCGGGCAAATAATTTAATGAAACCTCTCTACATAAAGTACTAGTGTACAAAAAAGTAGGAATTAAAAAGTGCTTAGAAAGCGGAAAGGCAATACACAGCGGATGCTTTGCGGATGGTGTGCAGCGAATGACTAGACTAGGNTAATATGTATGTTCATGGACGTAGCCAGGTAGGGGCAGGGGGTGCTCGAGTAGGAATTAAAAAGTGCTTAGAAAGCGGAAAGGCAATACACAGCGGATGCTTTGCGGATGGTGTGCAGCGAATGACTAGACTAGGCTAACTTGGATTGGCACGAATTTGAAGTTGGCTATTTTGGCTGCCTGTCTGTGCACTTAATGGGAATTGCAGTGAAAAAAGTGTGCAAAATACCACCAAGGTTGAGGGGCGACCATGATGTGTGTGAGTAAAATGGGAAATGGAAAATTCCTAGTGCGCAACTTATACGGGTCACTATATCAAGTCGAGCGGAGAATGCTAGTATGGCTATAGGGACATATTTACATACATACATACATACAAATTCAGCTAAGAAAAATGTAATTACAGCGCTGCCATTAAATTCGAAAGCGACAGACAAAAGTGGCAGTTGGCAATGTAAACTGTAAAGGCAAAATTAAAAAAAAAAATTAGGAAAGAAAAAATCAAATTAAAAAGCGTGCAAAATGTAAGAGAGAAATTGCTGAGTTTAAAAAGAGCAAAGCAAGAAGAAAAACATGAAAGGTTTTTAGGCATGAATGTAGCTCTGTAGGCTGCAATAGAAAAAGTTGCATACAAATGGAATATTATGTTTAACTGTGAGATGCAAATATGTGTATGTATATTAGGGTGCATCGCTCTCGATACAAAAAAAAAAAATCGGTGCGGTTTTTCCATCGGTAATATAAAATTTATATTAGGTCTAAAATATCTGCATGAAATATTTAAACATTGTATCAAAATAATGAGATTTTGGAAGATACAGATTTTCAAATCGATAAGCTCACGTAAATCTTAATATTAATAAAATAAATTTTATAATTCTAATGGAAAAGCGGCAACTTTTTTGGTGAGGCACCCCAATACATTTATCCCAAAAATAATGTATAACTTTTTTTATTTTGAAATCCAAAAATATTTGGGGAGTGCTCAAAGTTTTCCATGTATTTAAAAAAAAACTTTTCGTAGAAATGTTATAAAATATTTGAAAATGAACATTTTTCGATCGGAAAATTGTGGTTCTCTTCAGGAGATTTATACCCAATTGTTTATTTAACCATTTTTTAATACTAAAGATTTTTTATTGTACCTCCCATTGCATTTTCTGGGAGTCTTGGTAGACCTATAAAATATAGTTACCACAAAAAAGTGTGTCAAGAAACAAAAAGAACTTAAAATTCTGACTTTACTTTACTTTACTTTTTCACATGCATTTTCGGACCACTCTAATGTATATGTGTATATGCATTTAAGTGCAGAGGGCACGAGTCAAGCTGTGCTTTTGCTCCTATTGCAGCATATCGCATTCACAAAGCTTGGCACTATGTTGCACATGTATCTAGGCTACATATGGGTTAAGTTACTTGCATGCAAAGCTAACAATTACCAGCATGCCATTGCGGCCAACCAAAATGGGAGTGTATGCAGTTTTGTTATGTGACGGATGATTTACTGATTTAATTGCATATGCATAAAAAAATGGAAATATTTTCCACTCACGTTGCAAGAAGTGTCTCAGCTTTGCCTCAACTGAATATTTAATAGTTTTACATTATTGCAGATGAAGTGACACCATTGCGTCGCAGCTGCTTCTATTCTAAATAACCAAAACTAACTGCAAATTACTGCAGTAAAGTCGTGCTGCACGGCCATAAACACTTTCAAAAACCTGTTCTTATACATGTGTGCATGTATGTTTTTTTTGCACTCCGCTTTGAGCAGCTAGGCGAATATCGTTTCTTTAAATCTCAAAAATGTCTCATAACACTTGCTACATAAGTACTCAGAATTCCCATTTCAATGACCCATTGGGAATATTGCACGAAAAATTTGCAACTCAGTTGATAAGAGAAGTAAGTATTAACGAATAATGCATTGCTTTTATATGCATCTAAAATATACATGCACATTTACATACATATATACATATGTATTATAAATTTTATATAGCGGCAAGCGAACGTACTTACATGTGCATGTACAAAATTTCCACATTAATAAGTATTCTATAGATCGTCTATGCTCAAACCTGCCGAATAGAAGTTAAAGTTATGCGAAAAAATGGGTCAATAGCCAGTTAGGTGATGAGTGCATGTGCAATATAATAAGCTAGGCCGGTTTATCGAGAGTTCGCTTTTTTCACAACAGATTTTCAAGTTAAGCAAAAAGTGGCGATTTAAAAAAAAATTAATTTTGCACATTAAAAAGTTTGCTGTTTAACAATATCTATATGAAAAAAATATTGAATGCTAATTTTTAAAAGCATAAACGTTGTTTTCAAAATATCAAGGGTCTTCTTCTTTATGTGTAAAGCGTACTTTGAAATATTGATTACTCATTTTACTCATACTATTGATTAATCATTAAGCAAATTACTCAAGTAACTGAACTTTTGAGAAATCATAATTTCCAATTAATCGAATCATGGAGTTGTTTACTTTATGCTTAATTAAAATTTGGAATAATTAATTAATCATTTAAAGGGCAAATAAATTTCGGCTGAAAAATGGAGCAAAAAAGATCATCAAGTAATAACTACGCACTACCTTAAAAATTAAAAAAAAAATTTACTTAAAAAACCAACAGTATTAATTAATAAATACACATAAAGAGACTGAGTCAATCAGAAAAACTTATATAATTTGCAAGTTAACGCCAGTAAAACGCTGTCACGCTAAGAAGAATTATAGAAGTAATTTTCTAGAAAAATTTACAATTGTTTCTGACGTTAGAAAAATAATTTTTTTTCCCCAAAGTTTTAAATTATAAATGAAAAAAGTAGTTAGCAGGCTTTATGTCGAATACATCGTAAACAAACAAAGAATTAGAGTTAGTAGTTTTTATATAAAATCAAAAACTGTCGTAACCTTTTTTATTAGAAAAAAATCCAAAGTTGAGATTAATTATGGAGACTAAATAGTAAACGTCGTATTTATCCCTAAAGTTTGTAGGAAAGACTAAAAGCCCTAAAAGCTTCAGGCCCATTATCATTCATGCTGAAATCTGAGGATAGATTGGTTGATTTGGGCATTCGTAGGGATGCGCTTTCATCTCACTCTCAGTCTTCGCATCAGCATGCTTATCAGGCGAGGAAATCTTTTGAGACGGATCTGGTTTCCGCTTTGGGCATTTAATTCAGACAGACCGGCGTCAATATGTCAGATCCGAAGCTCATAGGGGCTGTCCGCATGGCATGCTCTGGTGCTTTGTAATTCGAATCAAAGAACGATCTCAGTGTGTCTGCCCAAAGCAATTGAGAATTCGTGTGGAATGTTCTGTCAGGCCTTTTTACTAAATCATACATGTATTTATGCAGTTAGTAGATTTTATTTTCAACTATTTTGACGGGTCTAAATACCAAAAAAAAATATCTGCTTTCACCACCATGTAGAGAAATTTTCCCCCTTTCCCTCGGTATCATAAAGTTATTTTGACCGAAAAGTGGAGTTACAGTTTTTACAAAGACGGCGACGTTAAGAGAAGGAGGCCAGTTCTATTTTTGCGCGTTTGACTAACAAGTCTATAATACTTGCTAAACCAACACTAAAGTTTATTGAGCAAGAGGTTTGTTAGTATTGTGGGCTGTCCACCCTCTCTTTAAAATAAAATAAAATATTGGATTCTTTTTCACACACGCTTCTTTATAAAATTTTCCGATAGGTTTTTTTATTTGATTTAAAAAAGACCATAACGCATAATTAATGAGGCATGCAGCTGCATACAAATCAATCCAGAATAGAGCTGCATAATACTTCTAGCAAATAATTTTAATAAAAGGAAATAAAAATAACAATAGTAGCGCATGCAATATGTTATGAACCATTGAGGCTAGTCGTTCAAAAAATAGGCCACATGGCGATTTCAGATTAGAAGCTATGCGTCTGTCACACATTTTGTTCCTTACAGGAGTATAATTTGAATACAGTTGACAACTGGATAAAGACACTAGAATGTTTAGAAAAGTAGTTGAATAATAGGCGGCAGGATGTAGAAGCAAAGCATCGGTTGCAAGGAGGGTTGCAGCAATACTTGGTGGTTAACGGTATTGGCAAACAGGAACTGCAACTGGAATAGCTGGAGAATTAAGGACACTCAACTGTCAGAAGGTTGCCATATAATAAATGCTGAAAAATAGTACATACAATGGTACATATAATAGTATGCACGAAAGAAAGACTAAAATAAATAAATACTCACACTCCCTTGTGGTCGCTTATATGCCATATACATAAGTATGTATATTAGGGCGGGTCAATTTGTATGAAACGTTTTTTTTTCGACTTCGTTCTTTGCATATATGGATTCTACATAGAATCCTATGAAAATTAGTCCATTAGAGGATGGCTCTAAACTCAATTTCGAGCCAGCGAGATTTAAAAAAAGCTATCTTTAATCAATACAAAGTTAATATGCAGAATGATATTTACTTAAGTGTTACGAATGTTAGTTTGTTTTAATACAAACTTGTACTTGGTAGTTTTTTGATACGTAAAATTGATTTTTTTTGTCTATTTCTTATTTAAAGACCCGCAAGATGGCTCTGCAAATCAAATTATTTGTAATTTTGTCTGTTTTCTGCGCAATTTTTAAGTGTAACCACAAAATACCGTTGATTTGGCCATTCTCACCGTTATTTATTTTTTGTCCTCTCGCTTATTCCTTATCGAAAATTTGCAAATAAAATTTGACAAGTTTTAAGCAGTTTAATTTTTGAGGATGCCAGAAGCACTGGGTAAATTTTGTAAAGAAAACACGAAACCTTAAAATTGAAGAACATTTGGTTTTATAAAGATTTTATAAGGCTCTACTAGTGGACTGTGTTCGTATAAGGGTTTTGTAATTTTCTGAATAAAGATCGAGGGTTTTTAAGGTTCTGCTTGTAAACATAATATACGTATTTTTTAAGCCTCTTCTTTTATGCTATTTTTTTATATTTTATGATTAGAGAAAATCCTCACTTTTTTTTCTATTCAAAGATAAAAGCAATAATCGCCTAAGTCGAAAAACCTGAATAACAGCAAAAACGTTTTAAACATTTGGATTGTAATCCTAACCTTATGGGAAACCAAAATATATTCATCTATAACTTTTCAAATAGCCTAACTGGCGAGGCTTATGCGTTTACGAGGAATTTAAGCGTTTAGATGAATTATTTTAAATATTTGGTTATTTTCATAATTTTCTGGAATCATGGGAAAGATATATTTTTGTATAAGATTTCAATGTACAGTTGGTGTACCACAATAACCAATGCCAATGACACTTTATGAAAGCTATTAACATATTTATAATAGCGTTCAAAGATTTGCATGAATTTATTGCTAATTTTTTCTAAAATAAAATAAAAGCAAATAAATGTATATAACAAATGACTAAGTGACCATCAAGTCAAGGTGCAGGAATGGTATTTTTAGAGATAGTAGTCGAGAGTTCTGTTTATCATAATTTGTTTCTATTTTTTTTTTGAGCTGTGTTATCTATTAAAAATGAGCAAAAAATGCAGATTTCCGTTTTTTCTACAGAAATTTTTCCTTATGTGGTCCATAATACCCTTCGCTCTCCTATTTGGTTATAGTTTTGCAAAATAGTTCAATGAATATCATTCTAGATGTGCAGGCATGGACAGAGGACGAGCACACATTGGGCTAGCTTTTCTCAAAAGTCATCGCAATATGGATGTTAATGGTGGAGTTGTGCTGAATTGTATACACAATTAAATACAATAGGCTGTATTACAGCTATGGTCCAATGAGCTTTTTCATATAAATTTATGTAGAATCCGAATCTGCGAGGAATAATAAAAAAAATTACCCGCCCTAATGTACATACATACATACATATATGTGTTAGCATTTAACTTCTAATGCTGCACAGCCTTAAACCAGGTAACACAAAAACAAAAATAAAATTCAAATAAAAACGAGTTTGAGGGTTGGTACGTCGCTACATGCTCAGCTGCTGGATTTTATTTTGTTTTCATTTGTATTATTTTGTATTTTTTGCTTGCTTTTGTTGCATCTCAACACTTAAGCCATGCTTTTGTGCAATTATTCATTCATTGAGTCAATCATGCATTCAATCAGCTTTTTTGGGCACAACTTTTTTTTTATGACAAGAGCACCTAACCATCCGGTCCTTGAAACCGTTTCTTTCCGCGCCCAATGAAAAGTGCAGTCACTCTTTGTCACATACATACATACATATGCGCCTGCATATGTTTGTATGTGTCTACACATTTAGCCGCACGGCCTTTCGGTTCCGCTTTCTACGTACTTATGTAGGTATGTATGTATGTCTTATGTATTACTTTGTGCAATGTAAACATGTTGCTGTGGCTCATTCGCAACAATAGGCGCATAATTGTCAAAAGAAATGCACCGTAAACGGTAAAAAGGCATTGGGGTGAGCGGTGCACATATGTACATATGCACTTAACCACATTGCTCTGCGTATCCTAATATATCATAGAAGCGCATTTTTTCAATTCACCCTGATTACATTGTGAAATCAAATGCCAATTCACAGGTAAAACACAGGCAAATCAAACCACTCCAAATGACTGCCGAAATTATCTGCTTTGTCCACACAAATGTTGCAAATGCATTTTGATTTAATTCCAACTTTCCCAACCCACTTCATGATATACCTTTTGTATTTATTTTAGTTAACTTACTTACACATGTATATGTACATATATGAATATGTGCATTCATTCTCGATCGTTTATTCACTTAATTCAAATTGTCAGCATGGTTTTGCTCATGCATATGAGATTAATACTCAACGCACACACACACACACACTTTAAATGGCTATAAAATAATTCAATTATCGTAATGCAATCAATGGTTTTGGTTTTGACCATTTGGCATTTATAATGTTTTCATTGTTGAGTGCCACTTAATTATGTGGGTCGCATTTGCTGCAGTAATTAATTAGTTTTACGCTTATAATACTTGACTATTTGTTGTTTTTGTTTTTCAAATAACTACTTAGCTTAGTAAAATTCGGCACGTGCATTTGTATAACATACTTGGCAAATTTTGCATAAAAACTCAGATTTGGACTAAACTAATTATGTATCTGCTATGTACATTAGGGTGTACATATATTTTAGAAAATATTTTGTATGGATGAAAATGCAAAATACCTTCAGGAAAAAAATATCAAAAATCCACGCAAATTCTGAGGCACGTCAAACGTGCACTTTATTATATTGAAATTATTAAAAGATTTGAATTTTTGATGATAATTTTTTTTTAAATTTATTAAATTTGTTACAAAATTTTAAATTTTATTTATGTGGTATACGTTACTCATATATTTTTATAAAAAATATCCGAAATAGCTGCGATAGCTACCATTTATAAACCATTGTTAATTTTTCCACAATAGTTTTCAAGCTCAATAAAATTTGTTGAATATAAATATCTAAAATTTAAAAAATGAGATAAAGTTGAAGATATAAACATGTGACTTCTAATTGCTTGGTGGGGTACTGTATAGGTCAGTTTCGATTTATTATGAAGTTTCCGAAGATTATTATAAAAGTCATATGAAGTTACTAAATTTTGCCAGTATTTGGACCAGGGGCGATCGCCCAATTTAACTTACTTAGCCAGACTTACAACATAACAGTTCTTGTCGTAGCTGTAATTCATTAGCACCGGACGAAGAAACGGTAGAACATCTCCTATGTAATTGTCCAGCACTCTGTAGGACTAGAATAAGATTTCTAGACAAACCCTTCCATTGCGACTTAGGAGGCATAACTGATATTAACCGACTGAAACTTTTTAGGTTCTTAAACTCTAAGGGCTGGATATGAGACTTAGTAAGAGCTTCACAGTACAGTTATGCAACCTGTACTGTTAAAAAAAAAGGGACACATAAATATCTGCGAAGCCCATTTCTTGGCGAGAATTCAGCCACTTCATTACTAAATGTTTCATTATGTTCTAGTACCCAAATATAAATATAATCTCAATCAAAGCTCTTTCGTTAATCACCCCATTTACACAGTCAATTCTAAGATTATTACCTTTTAGCTTGTTCTTCTTACAGCTCAAGGAAGTTTAATTTCCTCTCTGTGCCACTTTGATAATTTTTCTGCTAAACTAAGCAATTTAAATATATTTTAACTCAATATTTTACTAAAAAAAATACCCAACATATGTAAGTCTCAAAACAATAGTTATGCATGATCTTTAATATTTGTCTCGCTCATAATGTATTATCAAAAGAAAAGATAGTTCTTACGAAAATTTGTATGACTTTTTAAAAACTCCACCATGAAATAATTATTATTATGGATCTCTGTGTGGTATAGCTTTGCTAAGATTACAGCCATATTTATCATTTTGTTTCTGGTAACCCTAATATGGTTCTTGCACTGCAACGCTTTGTTACTAAACATTCAACTTTGCTTTCCATTTTCAACAAATTTTCTAAGTTGCCGCTTTTCTTACATTTTCTTCTCTTGAGGTACAAATTTTCAATTTTGCTCCGCTTTACCCTCTGTTTACAACGCGTTTTTTTTTTAATAAATAAATAGCTCTTAATAAAATCTCAATTTTTAACAATTAAAAATAGTGCATACGTTTCATAACCCTTCCAAAATATTTCCCCAACAAAAGAGTTACATACACACTAAGTATGTTTTCATATACAGCATACAAATGAAGAACAAGACATTTCCAATGATTTTACAACTAATGAATATTGACGTCTGGCGTTGTTGCTGGCAACTGCATATTTGTTCGTGGAAATTGCTGATGCTGCTGTTGCAGCAACTGCTTCGCCTCGAAAGTTTCCAACATGAATGAGCAAATTGAAATAAACTTAAATTAAAACTAATTTGTGAGGCACGTAAAAGAGTCATTAGACAGTTTTGTAAAGTGAGCAAATGCGGGTCAAATGCTGGCAAACAATAATTATGAAGCACTAGAAACAAGGCAACAAAAGAGCAACAACTTCTTGTAGTTGAAAATATCAGTTTTCACACAAAAAGTTTGAAGCAAAAATAAAATAAAATTCAAATAAATTAGATGAAGCGGCATGTAGGCATGTATGTACAAATTTCTGCAAACATACATATATTAGTAACAAAGCTTCAAATGCAGATCGCACGTAATATGTACGCTAGGTGTTAAAGATGCTCATTTGCAGCGATAAACAACAAGGCAGCAGGGCAACGCGAGCTGTTCATTTTTACTATTTTTATTTTGGAGCTAAAAATACGCTTTGTGAATACCTAAAGTTGCATATGCATGTACATATGTACATACATATGTATGTGTGTATGTATACATGTATACTTGCCTGTATGCCGTCCGTAAAAATTTCCTAATTTCCTATTATTTGGGTGCAAAGTGATTAACACCAATCAACTGGGTCGCAATTAAATACTAATCAATAGAAAAGAGGCCCTCATTTGTTTCCTTATATTTATATAACTTACAGAAAGTTGCAGCAGGCGCTATGTAAACACTTTTAGATTAAAACCAAACGAAATACTTGCATATCAGCGCTCTACTTAGTTACGTAGCTGCAGCGCAGGCCGCCACCAAAAACCAAATTTAGCTGCACCTCGAGCGGTTTTGTGAGAATTATGAAAGTGCCAAATAAAAATATAGTCTCATAAATTTACAACAACATGCAAATATACAAATATATACATATTCACACTTATGCACATACATTTTACATATGTATTATGTGAATGGCTAATGTTGTAAATCAACAACATGTTGCTGCAACATGCTTATTAGATGTGCGCAGTTGCTTGAGACGCCGCGTGCGTTTTGTGAGTGTATATAAATATGTCCGTCCATGCATGATGGCGCGCGAACGGGATCACCCCTTTTGATGTCAAGATTTTGTGTGAATTTATTGCAGATGTATAGTTTTCGTTTGCTGGTTGCGCGTACGAGTTGATGTCAGCGTGCAATATTGCCACATATTCGCGTGCACAAATAAACTTTTATGGTGCATTCCATTTAAACGTGAAACATGAACATAAAGGTCTATGAAATTAAGAGGCCGGTCGCAGAAGTACTCGACCTGAAAAAAACAAGTAATTTTTAAGCCAAAAAATTAATTTCTTCATGATCCAATGATCAGATTTAAACCAAATTAGATGGGACCACCTGTGAGGTAACATCTTTCCTTAAAAAAAAAAATTATAGAAATTTTAGGAAAATGGGCGTGGCACCGCCCACTTATGTGGTGTACGTGTATCTCAAAAACTACTTTACCGATCTCAACCAAATGTGGTATACACAATGCGCTTAGGCTTCTTAAGGGTCTTATTGAAGTAGTACAAGACGGCACTTAAGGAGGCTAAGCACAATGTGTATACTAAATTTGATCGGAATCGGTCAAGTAGTTTTTGAGATACGCATATTTCATATAAGTGGGCGGTGCATTTTCCTAAAATTANTAAAAAAAAAATTATAGAAATTTTAGGAAAATGGGCGTGGCACCGCCCAATTATGTGGTGTACGTGTATTTCAAAAACTACTTTATCGTTCTCAACCAAATTTGGTATACACATTGCGCTTAGGCTTCTTAAGGGTCATATTGAAGTAGTACAAGACGGTACTTAAGAAGGCTAAGCACAATGTGTATACTAAATTTGGTCGAGATCGGTCTAGTAGTCTTTGAGATACGCATATTTCATATAAGTGGGCGGTGCATTTTCCTAAAAGTTTTAGAAACCCCACTTTTTTACTAAAGAGCGATTGTATGTATCAATTTGGAATAAATTTTGATGAACTCCTTAGCCAGACTGCTCAAAAAATCTGAAATTCCGCTACATACGCACATATAAATTCAGGGCCGTATTTAAGAAAAGTCGCCTAAATTCGACAATTTTTATGCGATTGCCATAAATAAGGTAACAGTTTATTTGAAAATAGATTTTATTTTAGATAGTACTCCATATTTTGAAATTGTAGAAAGTATGGGTCGGTTTTTAATTTACCCGATAAAAAATCCCAAGTTGGGATTCCCAACACGCCTAGTCCGACAATAGATAATTATATACCATTTTAAATCGATCTTCGAAATCGAATCAAAAACAGTCATTCAAAAACTCATAAATCTACAAAATCCTATTTTCTAACCTAAATCGACAGGTCGCGTCCTCTAAATGACCTTTAAAAAATCTATAAAATTAGGAAATAATATTTCTCAGGAAAACGAATCAAATTAGGGGGTAGGGTCTTGAAATTTCCAAAAAAACATTTTCGATGGGCACCCTAATGTACGTACATATATATTCTCGCACTTATGTATTGAAAGCTTGTGAACTGCTGCTCCGACATTAATTTGTGCGTTTTATCGTTTTCTTTTCAATTTTTTTCTTAAATTTGTAAATATTTATTTCAAAATGCAGATTCCCAAAAAACCTGAGTTGGTTTGGCTCGCAGTTTTTCTTCAATTTTGGCTGTTGTTTATTATTTTGTTATATGGCACTATATGCTTCACTCCTTGTTAATGACGCCCAATTTGTTCGCGATCTCATACACAAAATTGAAATTTTTTCGTGATAAAAATATCACAAAAATTCCATAAGGGTGGGTGACTTAAGTATAATACATAATTCCCCTTTGAGAACTGCTCCCGTGTGCTTTTATATGTATATATGCTACATACATATATGCAGCTGCGTACATATGAATGTGTGAAAAAAATTGACTCCAAACACCATCTGAGTTCATTAACCGCTGATTCCGCTTGTAAACAAGCATTGAGCACTGAGGTTACGTATACGCATAGGTACCTAGTTAAGCTTAAAAGTCAAACATACATATCGTCGTTTTAAGAACAAAACCGCGTATCAACAAAATGTAAAACCGCGTATGTGAGGTTGTATAAATTATTTTCTAGAGAGTAAAAACACTCACATTTCAAAATGGTTTCCTTTTTATTTATAAAGCAAGCGCATATCTGGCCAGTATATTTCAGGATGAATGGATGAGGGTTGAGCCAAGTGTTTTTGTGAGCAAATCCAATTTTTTTGCAGCAAATGTCAGTTACGCGGTTTAGCAGAATGACGATACGCGGTTTTGTACTTTAAACGACGATATTTAAGTACATATACAAATTGGCAGATTATTGTTGTTCTACGCAATTGGCAGACAATACCGTGATTTAACAAGTGCTCTATCTGGACTTTGTAGTAGGTAGTGGAATTTTTAGTAGGTAGTACATATTTATGTGCATTTTTGTTTTTTGCTGTGCAACTTACTTTCTAAAGCTTCAAGGCGGCTCCATACAGTGTGTCATAAAAAGTGTGTCATTCGTTACATGCGCGTACTTACGTTACATGCATTCACTGAAAGGTTTTACAATCTACGTACATACATACATATGCATATATGGTATATAACATACATTCATTTGTTCCAAATCATTAACAATTTTTTCTTCCTCAACACTTCATTCATACTCATAGCTTTTCACATGCGTACCAGTATATGTATGTTAATGCTTAACAACTAAGTGTGTTAGTGTGTAAACTGCGTTTGATTTGCATTGTACGCTTATTGTTTGGTACGAAAATTAATTTGAACTCTGTTGAACTTTTCCCGGTTTATGATGGCTGGGCAATTTGCTCGCTATTTCAAAAGTCTGCCGCCGCTGCTGCAAGTGCCTTCTCCAAGTGAAATTCTAAAGAAACGCTAGACGCGCAATTAAAAAAAAAGAGAGATTAAAATTTAAAATGTTAAGCACGTTTTTACGACTTTGACGCACTGCTTACAGTCGTTGCTTTTACTTATGCACTCACCAAAAAAATATTCAATAGTATAAAATCCATATAAGAAATTGCCGCTTGTAATTAAAGTAGAAATTAAATTTGACTGCTATTAATTGAAATAACTAATGCAAAAGAATAAAAAAAAGCAACCCATAAAACGTATCGTCTTATCAATATTCCTCTCAAGTGTGACTTAATCGTAAGAGTGTTGACGCTAATCATGCGTTTATTGCATTTTTACTGCACATCAAATTTTCAAACTTGTTAGTTACTTTGCTACGGATATTCTAACTCTTTTAACAAATCAAATCAACTTATTTTGCATCTATGTATTTATTGCATGCATTTTCTACAAATTGCTTTTGGTTTTAATGAGCTTTCCTTCGTGCTCACCACATTCGGCACATTTGCTTTGGTGTCTGTCCGCGCTGTTACTTTTGGTGCCGCACTTTTCCATAGGCTTTGTTGCTTGAAAGTTGTAACTCCATTTTTCATGCTGTATTCCCTTTTATGGCCATCTAACTAAATCGTAGCGGAAGAGTTTTATGCATTTGACGCTGCACAAAAATTCATTGTTTTTTTCCCCTTAACGATGCATAATTGGGTGGCAAGAAAAGAATATATGTATATGTATATATCTATGTAAAATTTGGAGTTTTCCGCTGTTAAATGGCGTAGCTGTTTCACATTTTTCACAAGGGAACATTTCAATGCTCCAGCCATGCGAATGTCGTAAATCATATCGTTTTTAATTTTTCTTTGTTTTGTATTTTATTACTTTCTTTGGTTGGTGTGAAAAATAATTTATTTATTTAATTATAGCGGAAGTCTTGGCAAGAAACTGAGTATCATTGGTCGTTCAAAATTAATTACCTTCGTAAATCAGTGCTTTTGTGACTGGTGAATTTAGAATTTATTAGCGCTACTAAGTACTTGAGGCAAGCTTAACTGAATCCTGCCAAGAGTACATAAATATGAATGGTTGGATGTACATTAAGGTGTATCACGAAAAAAAGTTTAGCGTGTTCTAGTTTTATTTGTATAATTATGTTGAGAAAAAATTTTAGGTGTAAAATTTTTTGTATGCACCCGGTAAAAACCTGTAAATAGCTTTTTTTGCTTTAACTTTCTTATTTGCTATCCGTCAACACATACATACAGTCCACTTAATGTGTGTTATAACCTCCTTGGGCTAAGATTTCGAGTGTGAGTAAAAAAAATTTAGCCAGCGTCAGAAGTTTTTCGTATTGAAGTTTTTACATGCCGTAGTCCGTTTGGAGCTTTCCATAAACGCTTGAAATATGAAAGTGAGGCTGTTGCTATTCGATATACCGAAGGGATAAAAATAAGGTATCACAGTGGATATTATACAACCGCAATATTTCCGAAAGTTAGTATCCTGGCATAATAGTTAAACAAATAAAATATTTTTTTTTGGCTCCGAGTTTATTTCTTATGGCATGGGGGTGTTTCGGCCTTATTTTGAAGAAGTTTCATGTCGTTAAGTTGATTAAATAATGTAGTGAGTAGATTAAAATGTTTTACAAAATTGCCAAGCAGAAACTTTTACAAGGGCTGGCACTAAACACAATTTCAATTTATCTTGACCCCATTTAATTGTCGGAATTTTTTTCACTGGTATTTAGTGAAGTTCCTGGTTTAATCAAACTGAGATCAATTTAGATTTTTATTGGAATTGTAATACATTTGAGGCCATTTAAGTCCTACCTTAACCTAATAGCAAAATTTTTCCAAAAAAATTTAATTGGAATATTACCATTATTAATTCTCCTATTTTTAATTAATCATTTTTGTTTTTATAAATATATATTTTTTCTGTACATCGAGTCGCTGCCGTACTTAAAATTTTCTTTTAGTATAAATTTCTTCTGCTACAAAAAATCCACTTGTATGTATATATGTATGTATACATATTTATTGATACCGGCATGATCCACTTGAAAATTTTGTTTGTTTTGCTTATTTGGATGTATGTATGTATGAATGTAAACACATGTAGATATATTTACCATTAATATCTATCTAGGCTATTCAAAAAAATTCCCTCAATTGTTTACTTGTTTTTGCAATTTAGTTTTCTTTTCCGCCACTATTGTTGTTGCGTATTAAATCAAATACCGTTACATCATACAATCAATTTAAATTATTTTCCCAAAAACATTTTTCTTCCATGAGTACGAGCGTGTATGGAGCCATTTTTTTTTTATTTACGTTTTTTCTCGCATGAAAAGAAACATTTCGGTAATAAGCCTATATAAATATGAAAGCTATACAATACACAATGCATTTGTTTGATTGCTTTGTGTGGTGCTGACTGAAAAAGCGCAAGCGCAGCATTTTAATTTATGTGTTGCTTGCTTGTGTACCCTGACGGGAATTTCGTAGTCGACTACTAAAGTAGCCAACTTTTCTCGTACTTATTACGAAGAAGGTATGTGTGTAATATTTGTTTTACAATTTTCACTTTCAACAAATAAACTTGTATTCAAAATGAAAAAATTAACAAGTAATCTTTAAGCAAAAACAAAACTGACTCAATTCTCAATGATCGGATCTTAACCAGCTTAGTATGGGACCACCTCTAGTATACTACCTCTCCGATGCAAAAAAAAAATTATCGAAATCGGTTGACGTGGTCCAAAGTTATGCAATAACAAAAAAAAAAATATTTTGACGAACTGATAACCTCCTACTTTTTTGGGAGTCGGTTAAAAACATATATGGGGTGTTCTTTTTCAAATCGATCACCCAATTTGATACCACACTTCTGATCTGCTTCAAACGCGGTTAACGCACTCTTTACATAAAATAAGTTTAACGTATCTCAGAATTTATTATTTATATTTTTTTCTTCGGAGTTTGATCTGTCAAAGTTTGGATTTTTTCCTCAACCAGGCAAATCATGTCCTTATTCTCGGCTTCTACTGATCGTAGAGATTTCATCTTTTCAAGAAAAGAACATGTAAGCAAACAAGCAAATATGTAATGTTAAATAAAATAAGTAAATAAGTGAATAAATAAAAATATAAAAAATAAAAACTTTTTTTTTTTTATTGATAGTTTATGTCCAAAAGTAGTTAGCTACAAGTTAGTTGACATCTAATGCATATGAAACCAGTTCTTACTATTTTGCGGTCATCGCCCTTCAAAAGTAGTTAGTTACGATCAAAGGAAATAGTTAATAAATAGTTATCACTAGTCGACTGCTAGATAGTTAATATGTAGTTAGCTACAAACTAGTCCCATTTCCTTCAGGGTACAGTTATACATACATATGTATGTGTAAGTGAAATTGTCTTTTTTGGGGCTTATCTTCAATTACATATACTGATTTGACTTTCCAAAGAAATATGCAATATGTATAACAATAATGTACTTTTAGTATGCTAGGCATATATACACTCACATATGTACATACATATATGTATGTAATATGTTTAATGATTCAGCTCGGAGGGAAGCTGTAAGCAGTGCAGCTTGTCACTGCTCTGCTCTTCGATTAACATTTGTCATCGCAATGGTTGAATGGAATTGCAATGATGTGACAATCTTTTATGACTCGATTAGTCCTTTTCCACAAATGTCGTTACCGGTCGTTCATTCAGCTAGTTGGATATGAACGCACATAACGCGTTTGCCGGAAGAACTGAAAAAAAAAACGCGAAAAACGGTTATAAAATTTTAGTTAGCTATTACTTCATGAACATGTGCCTTTTTCCAAAAATGTACCTACAATATATGTAATTGTTTGTTATAGTTTCAATGGTTACTGATTTATCGTAGTTTTTTTTTGTTCTGTACATTACCGTCATGTAGGAGGTGGGCGTGGTTATTGCTCGATTTCAAAAATTTTCAAAAGTTTTCTCAGCTGGACTCTAAGCAATGGAGAGTGAGTAGTTATGCTCAGTTTCCAAAACTTTCAAAATTGTCATACTTTATGTCGAAATTCCAATCCTTTCAACTTTCAAGAAATTGAATCCAGTTTTATCATCATACGCTTTGTACAGAAGGTGTTCTAGGGTATAATAAATGAATAAATATATTGATTAAAATCTTAGAATAAAGTACTCTTGAGTAAAACTATTATCACTTAACTTAAATTTTCGTACTTTTTTTCGGTCGAAATTAGGTTGTTTGTGGTTATACATATATGTAGGTATGTATGTATAGTCGGTAAACAAAGAGAAATAGTACAAGGTTGCTATAAAGACAATTTCTCTTCTTACCAAACACATTTGACAGAGATTGCTCATGCAGCATAAAGCTCAGTTAGTCTAGACTTAACTTAATTTAACTTATCGTAAGAAATCATCAATGATTACTCAACACGTCAACTTAAGCCAGAAGCGGAAATATTTTGTTTTTGTGTGTTGCTTTTTCAGCTGTTTGACAGAGCAAAAAAATATGTTTTAGTAAGGCCGTAACTTAAGACTCTAAAGCCTACAGGTTCTTAAGTTTCTTACGGTAAATTAAGTTTTAACTAGGCAATTTCTCAAACGAAATTTCTTGAGCGGATTAGCTCATTTAAAATGAATTTTCATCTAATTAATGAACTTTTACGTTGGTAAAAATATTAGAAGGAAATAATAAAATGGTATAGAAACTTGGCTTACAGCAAAAGCTGCCAGTTATTTCTGAGCACTTAAATAAATTTTTTTTTTGGAATATTATGCTCTTTCAACATATGTATGTACATACGAGCAATATATTATTGTTGTCTGCACACTAAAGTCATTGTTCGCATATTTTTCTTAATTTTTATATTTTCCTCAAATGTCAAAGCTATTGTAAATGATGCTGTCATGCAGAAAATTGTGAAAGCAAAAGGTTGATTGATGATAAATCGACTAAACTACGTTGGTGGGCCATAATGTATACAGCGGTTTAGAGTAATGTGTTGCCCCAGCTGGTAGAAACTTAAATATGAATGCTAATACTTAACTGCTGCAAGAGTGCATGCACTGTTATATGTATATACATACAAGTTAGAGAGTAAAAAGGTGAATTGTTTTAATAGTATAATTTTAATTTTAATTTTTATTGCATAATTATGTACAACGAAAAGTCCATAAACGCTTATTAAGTATGTATGTATGAATATCATACATATTATAAATGTTCACCGAAAGTGCAAATGCCAAAACAATAAATTTCTTGAACAGAAATCAAGAAGCACAAAAGGTTTTTTCACTACAAGGATACATATGTATTCCTAGTTTCAATATAACTTCCTACAAGAAAGTGTTAGGCAAGAACTATGGTCTACGCCCTGATCTTTTGCCCAGCCGAATAAAACATTATAGAAAGTACGTTAAGGCTTTAGCTAATAGCCATATCGTTGCGCCGATTTCGGGCTAAGCAGCATTTACGGCAAAGAAAACGGCAGACGAGCCAGCCACAAAAAAGGTCGGTCCCGGATAACTCAGTGGTTGGAAAGTATCTTGTATGTACTAAGTATGTATATCAAGCGCCACAAAATGGCAAATTTTAAGTTAATACACATTTGACGAATAACTGCGATATGTTCGTGATTTTCATTTATCTAAATGTAAACAAAATATGTATTTTCTCTATTTATAGCGCCAACCAAAACATTTTGAGAATACACAGAATAATTTTAAAAATGAAATTCAAGAACTTTTTTCCTTTTTGAAATGGTCCTTAGATTTACTCTACTCTATGCATCGAGTATCTTTCACACACTTGAAAGTTTTTTTTACTATACTTGAACTCCTGCTAGTAAAATTATGTTGCTTTCA